>NC_056725.1:1377467906-1377767906 GCF_019279795.1 Protopterus annectens | reverse complement strand
AATGCGCGGGGCATTATCATGGATGTGTGTGCGGCAGCCCTGGAAGCTACCACGACTCCCATATCTGGCATGCCTCACAGCTGTACCAGGTATTCGCCAGTGGGGACATCACACAAGGTCACCTTGTGGGGATGCTGGCTACGCACTGGAGCCGTGGTTGATGACACCCATCAGAAATGCACACACACACATGCAAGAACGCCATAATGAGGCACACGCACAAACAAGAATAATCATAGGCGTGTGTTGGGATGTTGAAATCACGGTTCCGGTGCTTGGATACATCCGGTGGAGCCTTGCAGTACTCTCCAGGCACAAGTGCCCACATATTCATAGTATGTTGTATGCTACACAATATGATTCTGCGGAAACAGCTGCTGCAGGGACATAATGCGGAGGGCCACCAAGTCCGCCACAACTGCCAGGGCAAGCACAGGCACAGGGCGTCGGCGCCACGGACACCCTGAGCCAGCCCCAGTAGGTAGACAGAGGCGTACCCAATATGCCTACGCCCTGGCAAAGAGGGAACGCATAGCACATACTCTGACAGTGTAGGCCCCATGGACTGACACCTCCTGACCTGCACACACAGTAAAATGGATGCCACACAAACATGTCCGCCCGTAATGTGTACCGTATGTGCGGACGTATGTGTGACTCCAACAAAGGCACCGCCAAACACTGCACACCCAATAGCCAGCAGAGCATGGAGCGCCAACACGTCAACGCCGCGCTGGTTCAACAGCACACGGCGTAGCCATATGCTGCCACTATCACCGCAAGTCGACCACACATGTACGCATGTGCATACACAGATACTGAAATACATATCGGTACACATGTAGAGATATATGTACGGATACACAGATAGAAAGTACAACAGGGTAATATGGAACCCAGGGATGCAAGTTCACAGATAAGTAAGGCGCGAAATCACCACATATTAAACATAGTGACCGACAACCCGATTATCCTGGAGGGTGGGCAGGGCAGGTAACGCCAGCCATGGAAATGTTAACCTGCATCAATACATATCCGCGTGTCGGGATGGTCACCAGTCCACGGTACACGAACGGGATATGTCTAGGGTCAGCACCTCTCCCACCTTGTGAGGGAGACTCCACCTTTGGGCAGGTGTGTCCTCCAAAACATTGACAAAATGGCAAATGTCCTGAGATTGTAGGACAAAACCATTTCCCATAATTACTTTATTAGTTGCACAAAACAGTTATATTGTAGAAGAAACATCTAAATATGATAATAAACAGAATAAGCAACTGTAATGCTACATCGTCGTATTCCGTCAAAAAGTGAATCGCTGTCCTTTGTACTCGCCCTGCGTCTGTCTTGGCATGCAAAATCAGGCGTTTCTACTAAAATTTCCCACATTGGCCATTTGAAAGGTGGCAACCCTACATATGTGCGTGTCATATCCATAGGACATGAGTGCGGATACGCCGCCACCGCGTCGATAGCCAACGTAGGTATTGTGTTCAACCGTCGGTGCGGCGGAAAGCATACCAGTGAAGTGTGCGACATTATGAGGAGCGTACCTCATTCGGGTGTAAAACAGTTCATGTTCCTCGCAGTACCTACAAGTTCCACATTGAAAATGTCTCTCAAACATCCATTGTTAGGAATGTATATAAATGACATCCTGGTAAATAGAATGTACTCATAGTAAGTCAGTAAAGGTTCTTCACTGTAAGTAAATCAGCATATCATAATCAACCTATGACCTACTTAGCTGAAGTTGTCACTATGCCATTACTATGTGTTCCACATTATGCCCATGTGTTTCACATTACTACTGTGTGTGTTCCCCACTCCGGAAATAGAAGGTTGACAGCCATGGCGGCAATATGTGTATGTGTGAGGTGAGGTTGTCGTGTGTTCCGCTGTGTGTGTGTAATGTGTGTGCCAGTGTAAACTGTGTATGAAGGTGACATGTCACAGGCGGAGTGTAATAACAGGCGTAGGCATACAGTACAGGAACCATAGGCGTATGTACAGCAGTACCCACAAAGTAGTACTGGCATCTCCTCAGTGGCTATGCACGTGGCGCCGTAAAATGATGCAAAGCGCAAATGTCCCAAAGTGTACCACAGGGCCATAGCAAACCGGAGATGCAAAGGGCGGATGTACAAACCACGACCGTAGGGATGGCGGCCATAACGTAGACTCCACACGGTCTGTTGGCAGCGTTACACAGCATCAGGCATGTCTGGCGAAAATATGAATGTGCCATCCGGCACCGATCGTGAACACTTACGGTCCGGTAAATACCGCGGTGTGTTCCACGACCGTGGCGTAAGCAAGCGGCACGAATAGGAGGCTACCGGTAGCATACAGTCCGCCCCAAGTATAGGACCACAATCACCGTAACTATCAGCGACAAAGTGCCAATGGATGGTAGGCTCGGACGGACATGCGCAGATATATAACCGATGTGAAGGCGGAATACGTGCAGGAAGCACACATGCAGGCGATACCGACAGCAGACGACATCAACAAAACAAACATTCCCGGAACAACAGACAGGTAACGCGCAGCTCCCCAAGCAGGGATGGAGCACACACACAAGCATATCTGGTATGTGTAAATGCAAGACTCACACCCCGTACCCGTCACCCACATCCGCAGATATACCCCATTGCACATATCAAAGGGATAACAGCTAAAACCGTAGCAAACACATACAGGCAGTGAATGACAGCGGCATACCCACAACAAGCTCATGGGGAACACTAGCAGCGGCTGATGCATCCATGCATTCGCTATGTACAGGAAAATAACAGCCATGTAACACATTTGAATGCACAACGCCATCGACAGACGCCGCCAGGACACGGGGACCCACATGTCGAACACAATACCATACCCAACACACACAATCCACGGCTAACACCACAGCGAAATGTACCCGACACCACACATAGCGGATGCAGTCACACAAACATGATACAATACATACCATCCTCACTAAGGTATTGCAAATAACCAACGCCACACGAGGAAAGAACCATGGCCTAGTGCCGGCGTGTGAGCGAAAGGAAGGGGATCACCGCTGATATGCGCATAAGTACACACCGAGGAACAGCTATTGGCCTGATTAACCCACATGGATCAGGCGACGGCGAATATAAGGAAGACTCCTGGATATCCAAACCGTATGTTCATACCGAACCCATACGAACTCGAGAAACAGAATCAAGGGAATTGAGTCGAGCAGAACAAAAGGCGGAAAGGTATGTCGAACCCACGAATTGTACTGGTGTGTAGCGCACGATCGTATGGCGAATCTGTACAGTATGTGAGCGGTGTGTGTAGGTAAAGATACCTGTCCATCAGGCAGAGAGAGGCGAAGGTTGGATATGTAATGCTAAAGCGCGCAGCATACCAACAACTGTGGACAACGTGTGCACAGCAGTGGGACAACATGTAAACACCGGGATAACCCCAGGGCGACTTGCCACCCTTTCAAAAGGCCAAAGTGGGAAACCGTCGGGACACACTTCAGATGTTACAGGTGGACACATACCCATGGTCAGTACAAAGGTTAGAACTCTACTCTTTTGCATAAAGAAAGGTGTATTCTTGTAGCAGTTCAGTTGCTTATTGTGTGTCTTGTAACAGTTAGGAATGTACATACATAAATAAGTATGTTATGCAACTCTTACATAAGAATGGGATATAGTGATGTCCCACAATCTCAGGACATTTGCCATTAGTGATAAAGTTTGTCAGGACACAACTGCCCAAGGAGGGACTGTCCCTTGCAAAGTGGCACAGGTGATAACCCTACCCCAGGTCTGCCATAGGGGTTGCAAACACAGAACAATGCCACCACCCACGCCGATGCTGGCAGTGGATATCCAACACTGAAGTGCCACAGCAGGGGATAGGACATTTATGTATAGTGTCACAGCACACATGTGCATGGGCATATACCGTCGATGTCATACGGAATGTGCGCACGGCGTGCACCTATCCCACGCAGTAGGCGACTATGTCAAGTATGTGTAATGCAAAGCTGGCATGATGGATATGTTCAGAGATCATAGACAGTATCACAGGCATAGCATGCATGATGGAGCGATGGGCTAATGTTATATACATACACAAGATATGTATGGCCTGCACATATGGGACAATGTAGTAGCAGAATAGGTACCGAAATGGAGGTACCAGCAAGTGACCATGTCCAAGCGTTCCATAGCAGGTGCAATGTGTGCCACAATGATGTCCAGCAGTGCCGTGTGTAAACACATGTGCAATGTACACAGTACTGATACCCCCATGGTAGTGTCCACTGAGCGGCAGAACTGGATGTCAACTGTCATGTCTATACAGTACGTCCGCTGTGGTGGTACCATGGGTCTGTGTCACCCTACCAGCAAGGCAGCTATGACACGACTAGTGACACAGTGTGCCTGTGGGATGTGCACAGGACCTATGTCCCACAGCATGGTGTGTGTCCAGTCTGTGGATGTCACACAGGCGCCGGGCTGAGCAATGTGGCATGTGTGCACACATGCAGGACTGCTCCTCCCCTGCCCACAGCAAGCGCCATGTAGGAGTACTACATGCATCAGTACTGTGGAGAACATGGGCCATGGCAGAGTACATTACACCCCTGTGTTAGTGGCATCTAGGTGAGCACAGATGTGTTACATGACTGTCATTTGCATATGTAAACTGTCTGAGCTGGGTAGAGAGCACAGCATGACTATACTGACACATGTAACGTTGTATCCATTGTGTAAGGTACACCACACATGTGTTATTGTAACATGGCCTGCGTGTACATGTGTGTATGGCACAGGTACAAGGGCACCCAAGGTATCAGCTACACATACGGTCCAGAAATGTGTAGTCCTGCACATGTGTACCCACACTATGGTGTAATATGGCAACCACAGCACCATGTGGGCCATGTGTGTGTACATCAACCATGTACAACGTGATATGCCTGTATAGGGACAGTATCCATGTGATACACACCGCATGACTGTCAGTATGCAAAGGTGATGTGTATGCACTATGTGTGATGTAACTGATGCAATGATATCTACATGATATATCTGCCACACTGACACCTGTATGGGTGTCAGCAACATAGTAGGATGAGCTAGAATGCTGCCAGGTATGTAGAAGTGGTATATGTAGGCATGTACAGTACTGTGTGACAGTAGGTAGTGTCGTATGCAAATACTGAGCATGAGGGGCCACATGTCTGAGGCGTGCAATGCCACACGTCCCTGACATGTTGTAGTTAGCATGACATGCCTGCACCACTGTGTGAACTGTACAGAAGGCACATGGCGTAACATGCCGATACATAGTGCGATGTGATGCTGGATGTGTACACTGTCAATAGCATAGAGTGGAATGGTGCTGAAGGGCAAAGAGCAGATCATGTCTGATGTGATACCCTCTGTACCACCCCAACCACCCATGCAATAATATGACAGGTGGCCAGCATGGGATGTGGTGTTCCGTGGCGCACAGAAGCCCAACAAGGGTGCCAGGAAAGGCATGCAGGTAGTCAATGAGTGTGTGAAGCATGTATGTCAAGATGTGGCCCAGTGCCATACTGAATGGCCCAGTCATGGGTGTAGAGATGCAGCCCCATACGTGCAATGCAGTACCATCCATGTGTAGTGTGATAGATGTGGTAGTGTGGTGGTCATGGTGCACAACGTACATGAATGGGCTAGCAGTCACTGATGTGTGCTGCTGCAGAGACATGTAACAGCCAGGTTGGCGGGATACAACAACTACGGTGGTTGGAGGTGACATTGGGACTGTGTTCCCAGACATAACATGTGCATGCCAGTACTATGTATGTGTCCACAGGGTTAATACAATGTCCAGCCAAGGATTGGAACCCTGTAGTGAGTGAGAGTGTGTATTGTTGGTAGGTACCCCATTGGCAGGCAGGATGCCAGCAACATCTGTGTCGTCAATGCCTGCATGACCGTGGTATGCTGCATTGAATGTGGATGTAGTCAAACAGCAGAGACATACCACCACACTGCGTGAGGGCCCACACTGCAATGTCTGGCAGTCATGTGTAGGTAGCTAGCTGTGGAGTATGTCATGCACCAGCAGGACACACCATGACTGTCAAGTGACACACAACACACAGGTGAACAAAACTACCGTGCAACAGCCTGCACATGTGCCCATATAGCACGTGTGCATGGAACAGGAATACCACTGTGGCGTCTGTGAAAATGCCAGCACCACCATGTCTCAGTGTGGAATAGCATGGTCCCTACCAGTGTGTACATGTAGCAGAAGTGCACTGTGATCACTGTTGGCATAGGCACATAGACTGTCCATTGGGCGTGGTGCCATGCCCTCAACAACCTCTGTCAGTGGATGTCAGTAATACCGGCTGTAGTGTGTATGTACCATGCATGCTGCTATGGTTGTGTGCTTAGGGTGTGGCTAGCAGGGATGGTAAGCATGGATGTTCAGCAAACAGAGGCATGAGGTGTGTAGGCCTAGCATACAGACACATGTAGGTTTGGTGCATGCTGAGGGTAGTGTAGGTATGGTATGTGTCGTGTAATGTGTCACCCAGCTATGTGTACTGCATGGCCAAGCATGTGTGGAGTGCGTGGGAGTCCATACTAGGGAAGGTCGTGTTGCTGGCAATACATAGCAGTAGCAACTGTCCCAGGTGCAATGTACAGCATGCCACCCTGACTGGCATGTAACCTGTGGTGTACAGTGTCTGCACTGCTGTCGCGTGTCACAATGTGCGTAGTGGCCACAAACATGGGTATCTGAACATGGACCACCTATGATGCAATGTGTCATGGGAAAATACAGTATGTGTGTAAATCACGGTGCGGTGTGGGAACCACCCACCTGTGTGTGTTGCAGTCCAGGTATGTGACTGGGAGGTATGATCTGTGTACAATCTGGACTGGCAGGTGTGGCGTGTAGGGCATGGAGGCAGGTCCCAGGCACTGTAGATAAGTGACATGTGTGCTGTACTGTGTGTGCAGTGCTACTGTACAGCACAGTGGAGGGTGTAAGCATTGTCACACATCACTGCATGCTGTGCCTACCTGTGACAGCCCTGCCAGAGACAGACATGTGACACCGCTGCACAGGCAGCATAGCATGAGAAGATGTACATGTGGGCTGCACACCTTAGCCAGATGTCCACCGTCATGTGTGCCTCGGTAGTGTGGTTCAACACGACTATCAGACTGGACAGACAGCACATGCCTGCATAACAACAGTATGACCATAGTCAACAGTCCCAGTGACAGAGTAGGCCAATGTAGACTATCCCTGCATGCAGACCAGTGGCTACTGGACACCTGGCTAGACACACACCTGGACGGTTAATTCACCATTGAGCCATCACATGTCCACGTCCATGTGGGCTGTACAATGTCATCACAGGGTGGTCACAATAGCAGGTGGCAAGGCAGACACGGTGTACCAGGTGATCGTCATGTGTGCATATGTTGAGTAGCACAGCCGTTCACATGTCCGCAACATACTGGTGCCGCGGTGTATACTGTTACATGATGAATGTAACTGCACTGTCACCCACTACAGGGCCAGCTGGCACAGGTGTGTTGTGACTGGTGTAACCCATGTTTGCACAGGATACACACTGCTGCTGTAGGCAGCCATGCTGGTGGCCACCAGTGATATATGCAGTGGTCATACAAACATACCGTACACAGTGTTCAGGCAGGAATGTAAATTGTCGTGGACGATGTGCTGCTATGTGAATGTGGGTGTTTGTTGTGAATGTCACACATCCAGGAGACACCATCTGGTGCAGTCATGGTTGTCAACAGGGTACACACATCCACAGCAGTCAGAACCCAGTCCCGACAATGTGTGTCAGTCACCCTTGTACTGTGTGACACATGTGCACATGGCGGAACACCTCCCACTGTCATCTAAGCTGGCTACATGATGGCTGGAATGTGCTGTAGAAATGTACAATGCTGGTAGCCCAATGAAGTACCTGGAATCAGACACAGTACACTATGTCAGCCATGTAAACCATGCACAACAATGACTGCCCAACAGACACAAACAATGCATTGACACATGGAGCGTGTGCTCATGACAACCCCACCGGTATGTTGCACATATAGATGTACAAATGTCATCTATGGCCATAGCATGGATGCAGACACACATACTCCACAGGTAGTACCATGTGATGTAGGTAGGGGGCATTGCTGGTGTATATGTCACAGTAGATGTACACAGACATGTCCTGCATAGCCGTCATGTAGGGGTAGCTGTGGTATGTCACTACTGGACATGCCCACACAGATTACCATGTCCCGCAGGAGATGTGTTAGGTGTGTACCACATGTGACATGCTGACAACAATCTGCGATGTGTATGGCTGCGGTGTACCTGTGTGACAATGTCCGTGATGGGTGCAAAGGCACATAGTATTGTATTGTATGCACACAAGCCCCACATAGCTGCATAGCCTGAACAGACAGTACAAGGAGTGTGTGGGATGATAGCAACCCACAGGTGGAGATGGGTATGGACGGCCCACAACCACATGTGTGTGTACGGTGTTCACGTCCATGACACATGAGCATCTGAGAGGCTAGCGTCACAGTTGTACAGTGTCGCATGTACATATGTTCAGCAACATCTCTGTATGTCCCACCACTGGCCTGTGGACGATGGACAACAACCAAATGTGCAGGTATGAGATGTGCACAGCACATCACAGATGCCTACCGTAGAACAGGCCTACCATGTAGACATGTGCACAGTAGGTCTGCGCCACCTGCAGTCAAACACGTTAGGTGCCAAACCACACCAATAGTCCGACCAATGACACAGATGGGCGTGCATGCCTCTGTGTATGTATGTCTGTGAATGGCTCCGGCATAGCAATATAGCCGTGTCACCATTGTGAACAACAATATGAATGGGTTGTATGTGTGAGGGTGCATCACATGTGTATGGTCAGATCGGCGATACCATCAGTGGGCCTGCTATGTGAACATCCATGTCCCCATACATGGATACCTCTGCTGAGGCCAACACCACATTCACACAGGGAGGGATGGCGGTGTGTAGTGCAGCAGCAGACATGTGGGTGGCAGCGGGCAATGTATGCACACATATGTGTCACCCACATCAGTTCAGGCGGATATCCATGTGCATGGGATAGTGGTGTGTGTACACATACAGCACTGTGTCGATCAACATCCCAGCACATAGCACCTGCCAGGGCTACAGTGTGCGCGAGGATGTGTGATACCTGCATGCACCACACACACCCTCAACAAGCAGCGTACAGCATACCCGCTGGAGGCCAGTGTCCACACCATGGTGATAAACATATTGAATGTCCAGATTCACACAGCTATGACCAAAGCAATGGACAGCCACCCTGCCAATACCGGCAGCCCCTGGGTGGGTCACACCCATTGCCATGTATGATGCATACCCTGCCATATCATGCAGAGATGACCAGCAAGGCAGCATGAGCTATCGCAGTCCCACATGGTGCAATGGACAAAAGGCACTCTCACTATCAACCATACACAGTAGTAATGTGGTGGCGATGCACCCTGTCATGTTACAGGTGCTGTGTGATGCTCTGCACAATGTGTGCGTGTACATGCTATGCATGGCCTTTCCTGCTAATGTGTCATGGTTACACATTGCTCCATGTCTATCACATACGTAACACAGGTGAGCTGGGGCAAGTTGTCCAGCACCGGTACAGTGCTGTGTGGAAGTACATGGCACAACACATGCATGTGCAGGTGTCCATGTGTATGTGTACAGTGCGCTGCTGGCGTTCACAATGGACACAGGCGTGATGTGTACTGACATATACACAGCGTACAGGTGAACAGTAGCACAGGCATCACATGGGGACATATGCCAACTGATACGGACATAGGGGCAGCCAGGTACACATGTCCATGGCAGGCTAACATCTACATGGTGCGTGCACAGTGTGATGGGGTGGCACACAGATATGATGTGACACCCAGTGCTCAATGGTGTGAAGCCACAACATCGGCTGTGTCACCCCACGATGCCCTTCACAGATCACTGTGCAGATGTCGTACATGTCATAGCAATGTATTTCCAACAGTATGCCAGCACAGCAGTGTGAATGTGACCTGCCACCATCATTATGTCTTCCAGATAATGCCACGTTCCCGGCTACCACCATTTAGCCGTCAGGAGGAGGGGGTCATCATACCATACCTCCAGAGTAACTACAATGCCCTGTTCAGCCATGTCCCACAGCAGGCACAAGAGCGGCAGGAGATGTGGGAGGAGTTGTGCAGGAGGGTGAACAGCGTGGGCGGAACCAACCGCACATACCAACAAATCCGCAGGCACTGCACAGACCTGATCCGGCATGCAAGACAGCGTGCCGCTGCAATCGCCAGGCAACAATGTGGGACAGGTGGTGGGCCACCAACGCACGCCCCACTCACAGCTACGGAGGAGCTCCTGGTCAGTCTGGGGACACCCACGGAACAACATGCACAACCACTTGCGTCCATCGTGGAGGTGGGTGTCACCCAAGCTATGAGCCTGGAGCCGCATGGTAAGTCAGTGTTGCATGTATGTATGATAGGCGGCGTGGGTGTGGGTGTCATAGTACAACACATGATATAGCAATACATGCCAGGTATATGGCCACACAAGATGCAAACCATTGTATGCTATGTTGTGTTAGCAGACATGTGCATAGCACATGCAACCACACACATGCATGATGTGTCATGCACAGTGCTGACCGTGGAGATAGTAATGGCTAATGTGTATACCTTTGTGTAATGCCTTTACACGTTCGACTGGCGGGTCGCAAGGACAAGGGGGTGTTGCAGGTAAGTCTGTTGCCAGGCAACCGCATGTTCTGCTGTATTGATATTCCCCGTGTGTCTAGGCATGAGATGCTCACCGGTGTGTGCCCCGTCACGGTATACAGCTCGCACCACCGACATACACACCACCCATGTACAGTAGATACACAGATTACCGTAGAGTGGCATGACACCACACAACCAATTGGTGTGTTACGTGCATTCAGCTATGCATACAATGGTGTAGGTGTTACACAATGGCTGCATGTGTAGTATGCATTGGAATGCCAGTGCAGTATGGACACAGTACCACAGAGTGAGCTGTGATCTGGCCAGAGCACAGGTGTTACCAATGTGACCCATGCCCCTGCATCGGTGCACGCGTTGTGACATGGCGCATGCCATGTCCCATGCGATGTATGTCTGTCTGCAGCATTGTCACACCATGATATGACCTATGCACAACATAGCAGACATACACACTGTCAGCATATCCGTGAGAATGTGACCGTCACACTAGTATGGGTGTATGTCACATGGGCCACCACAGGGCCGTGTGCACAATGTCTACCACACACAATTGTCAATGAGTCAGACAGACAAGGCCATGGTGGATACCTACAGGCATGTTGCCACACAGCACATCCACAGTGGGTACTCACCATTGCACCCTGTACACACATAGTGGGTTCATCAATGTAGTGGACCCCTGGACATCTGCTGTAGTACACCAGTGACATGAAATCCCTCTCCCAGCTACTACAGGTGCCTCCAATGTCCACCATATATGTGCTGCTGAGCAGCTGAACTGACTTACAGACATGGCAATGTAATGCGTCCAGGTCACGCATCGCACAGACACATAGCTGTGTCCTGCTACTGTGCAGTGGCACAGAGCCTGCACCACACACCCGTGCAGCTACGCACACAGCTCACAGCAAGCGTGCCTGCACAGACATCACTGTTACACATACATTGTATCTGTACACTGTACACATAACACTGCACCATGACAGCCATCGTGATGTGGTGCATGCGGTGGGACACCATCCTCACATGTCCACATGATACCGCACATGTTTGCGGTGTACATTACATAGTGTTGGCAGCCATGTGTACTCTCAACCTGCCCACGGCCACGGTGTATCACGCTGATGCATGCAAACTACCATGAATGTGTGTACTGCATGCCTACTAAATGACACCTGCCTGTTGTACTGTCCCCACCAGGGCAGTGTACATACTGCCACTATGAATGTCTGGTCTGCATTCACTGGTCTGTGTTGTGTGAATGCTGCATGCCACCTGCATTATCACATGCATGCTGTGTGTGTGTGTGTGTGTGTGTGTGTGTGTGTGTGTGTGTGTGTGTGTGTGTGTGTGTGTGTGTGTGTGTGTGTGTGTGTGTGTGTGTGTGTGTGTGTGTGTGTGTGTGTGTGTGTGTGTCTGTATTGTAACCGATGGTATGTCTTTGTATTGACAGGTGCTGTAGGTGCGTTCCCCTCCTGCGGTCAATCTGATGCTAGTGTCCCCACAGATACTAGTGGTGATGACCATGTGCATGAGGCACAGGCAGGGTCGTCACAGGCAGAGACTGTGCCAGTGGAGAACATTACACATCGTCCCTTTCATCCCTGCACCACGGTTCAGATGCCGACACATACCCGACACCGATGCCCATAGATGATGGTCAGTCAGCGTCTGTTGTCCCGAGCAGGAATGTGTGGTGGCTGCAGAAGGTGTGGGTACACCGCGATGTTGCCAGTGTAAGGACTGGTGCAGTGCCACGCGGGCATGTGGCAGGTGCTGCCCGTGGGGAGCACCGCTAGACATACACCTGCCGTACAGGGTGCAGCAGCTGGTATAACCAGGCGCATGTTCCAGACTGTAATGGCGGCGCAGGCCGCGTGCGAGCGGCAGAACCAGGAGGGCAGAGGCTGCAGAGGTCGCAATCCGTACCCTAAATGACAGCATCCAGGCATTGGCGAATGCACAACAGCATCTTGCCGATGTTCTGGATAGGAGATTAGGCGACATGGCTGGTCTCCTCGACCGAGGCTTGGCCATCCTTGGCGTCGCAGTCCGTGCAGGAACACCAGGTAGGGGTGAGGCATAGGGCACGCGTGGGCGTGTGCCAGCAACACCACCTGCTGCAGGTCAGCGTGTGCGTGCCACCTCCCATGCCCACACAGACAGTGATGGTAGCAGTAGCACTGCAGCTGCTACTACACCATCCACACCAGGACAGAGCAGGCCACGTGGACGTGGCCCTGGGCGGCCCCGTCGTGGGCATGTTTCCAGCGGACATGTGACATCGGAGAGTGGACAGTCTGTACCTCCACCCGGTCGTGCCCGTGCGACCCCAGGCAGGCGCGGGTCGCCGCCGGCAGACACGGTGACCCGTGACACCTGCACTGTACAGTCAGGGGCTGCCAAGCATACCCGTGTAGGCATCACAGATGACTGAACTGTGTACACACACACCCACACACAGCAGACACAACTGTAGGGCTCCACCACACCCACATGCATTCTACATAGTCATGCCCACTCAATGCACTGGCCCTTACACACACACATGATGTCATCCATTGGTACAGCCCATGCCTGTGGCACACATATCACCCTGTGCATATGATTAAGTCTCTGCCGCATAACTGTGAGCCACACCAGCAATGCGGTTAAGCTAGCATATTATGCTGGACAGTGTAGACACGATAGTGAGAGGTGTGCGTGATACCTGTGTCCGCATAGTATGTGCTGTGTATGTTGTGGTGTGTGTGTATGGCTGGTGACAGGTGTGTATGTGATGTGTGTTGTGCACGGACATCATGCAGCAGACATACCATGCAGGACAGGTGCAGCATTCATTGATATGTGTACACAGTATGTGTGGTGGTTACATGTGTAGCACCATGTCGGTGCAGTTAACCCGTTTGATACTGATGGTGTACTGCGTGCCTACTGGGAGCACTGTAATTAGTTCCCCACGTGTAGAGGTGAGGTACCCACAGGCATGACAGGGAAAATCAGCATAGCACAGTAACCGATATCCGGCATGGACCCTACATAGGTACATAGGCACACATGAGCGTAACAGGATATGTGCCCTCGACATGTGTGGACCTAGCATGACTGTGTGTGGCATCTAACACCCCTCAGGATGGGGATGCCATATCCATCAGTCCCCAGTCCCTGGTCTAGCAGTGACACACAGAGGTTGACTGGCGCATAACTATAGTCACACATCCACCGTCAGTAGCAGTCCTGGACAAAGGCAGTCAGGGCCTTTCCTTCACATGGCCTGGCACTCCTCCCGTGTCGTACTGTGTGTCTGGCGTTACCCTGTTCCCCAGCACGTCCCACTCATCTTTGGGTTGAGGTGTCTGACAGTCGCTTCTGTGCCCGTGTTCGCATGGGGCCTGGGAGGTGGAATGTGCCCATGTCACCCAGGTCAGACATGGCCGTGTATGTCGGGCACAGATCACCACGGATCAGCTGTGCTGTGCAGATCCACAGCCAGTGTCCCCTTGGCGTGCACCATGTGACACATGTCCTAGCACCGTCATCCCGTCTTGTGGAACGTTTGCGGTCCTTCCGAGTGCTGCAGGCGTCAGGTTAGCTACAGGCCACATGTGCCATTGTACACAGTCATTGCACTGCTGTGTGATGTGTACAGGGGTACAATGAACACCCTGATGTGGTTGCCATTCCATCCAGACCAGGAGGCCACAATGGAATGTCTTCACACCCACATTGCCATTGTGTGTGTTGACAGAGGTTGCCAACAGGTGTGGTAGCCATCACCCTGAACATGTCCACCACCTTTAATGGCGTACCACCTACATGTGACATTGGGACGAACATGTTCTTCACACTGGGTAGGGCTGCACCTTCTCTGGCATCTGGTAGCAGGCCATGGCTCTGGCACCAGTCAGCCATGTCTATGGCGCCCTAGGTGGATGTACGTGTAACATGGGGTGCTGGGTATGTCGGCGGTGCGTAGTCATCTGCATACCTTGTCTGCTACAATCCCCTATGATTGCATGCACATTGGAAGGTCGGATGCCATATGGCAGGGTGCACAGGAGTGAGCCCTGTGGGCCTCCACTGGGTCCAGATATGAGTGTGACAAAGCACCTTCAGCACCAACCCTGTGTGGTGTGACCTCCAACCTGTGTGAGAAGCATCGGGTGACATATGTCCCCACATGTATGCTGGCGAGCCTTTACATGGGTCCCATGTGTAGTGTGCTCTGAGCGCTCCCACCAGGTCATGGTACTGTGTGCAAACCCACACATCCCCATCAATGGCCTTGGTGGACACTCCAGACTGGACGAGCAGGTTGGGAGGCAGGATCCGCCCTTGACTATGTAGTTGTGGGTATGTTCCGGTATTGGCTGTACACGCTATCTGTAACCATGACCACCTGTATGGACCTCCACACAGCTTTGCAGACAACACTTGTCAAGCGTATAGGGTGTGGCTGTTGACAGTCCATAGGAGCACTACCCTGGCATAGTGGGACCACAGATGCCATATGGCATCCATTGGGGACATAGCCCATAGTAAGGCTAACATGACACAGTGGCCGCATGTGTGGGCCGAGGGCCTTAAAGAGGATGGGTAGCACACAGCCAGGGAAACCATCGGTGCCCATTGCTGGCGTGTCAACCACCATAGAGATATGGGATCACCCCAGGCCATATGACATGTTTGGGAGGATACACTCTGGGGGGATGGATAGGTTCCCGGTTGGGGGGGGGGGATGTATGCATGGAACATGTCCTGTGGTATGCAGACAATGTCTGTGGGTGCAGTGACTGTTGTACCATTCTGGACCATTTCCAGGCAGGTCTGTGTGCCCCAACCATGTCCTTACCACAGTTAGGGAAGGCCCTGTGGTTGTCTCATGTGCCCTCTGCAGTACCACTCCCAGCGGACCTGGATGTTGGTATGTGGGGCCGTATGGTGGCCGGTATGAATGGGTGATGGTTTCCCTGGTACTGTCATTGCCCTGCCATGTAGTAGCTCAACTGTTGATGTACAGGTAGTCAGTGGCTGCGGTCCACCACACCATGTGCCTACCTGTGGTGGACAAGGGCCTGATGTCATCATGTTTGCCTGTCGCAGACATGCATGTGGGTGGTCGTGGAAGGCATTGGTGGCGTTTTCGGTCTGGCCTCTGTTCAACATTGGCATGGAGGACATGTAGGGTACCACACCGGTCATATGATGTGTGTGGTTTCCTGTGGAGAGGTCATCACTGAGGTCCCCCATGCTGGTGTTGGTTACAGTGAGTGGATGACCAGTGGATCCACTATACGGTCTTGCATCACCATTGAGGGCTGTACATCCTGTGTGGGGCATATCCTCACCATGCGTGATGGGCAGAACTGTCAGACATCCCCCCTTGGTATGTATGGTGCATGGCTGTTTAACAGTGGCCAGGTGTGTGAACACCTGGGACTGCTGGCGTACTGTGTTGTGCCATGGGTAATGTTCCCAGGCTATGTATGGGTGGTTCATGTCACCCAAGCTGTGCTGTTGTGAGAGCATGCCCACTCACCAGTGTCCTCAGGACATCTGTGAAGGTATCCTGTGTTTGTGAGGGTTGTCTGTAGCATGCAACAAACTGTAGGCCAGTCCTACACATGGTTAATTGCACCTACATATTCCCCGCAGCAACAACAACGTCTGTGGCATGACCGGGTTACTGTTGTGTGGCGGAAACACAGGATGGTCCGCATTCCGCCACCCATGCCGTCGCACCATGTGTATGCATGTCTGATCTGTGCCGACTCTAAGTGTCTGAGCATGCCCAGTAGGCAGCTGTGTAGATAGACACACAGCACAGTGCACACCGCAGCCGTCTGCAGTAATACCCCGGGTGCATGCCTCTATCCCCTACATAGCGGCCACGTCTGTGGCATGGCCAGGTTTCTGTTGTGTGGCTGGACACACGGCGGTCCACATTCGCCACCCATGCCGTCGCAACATGTGTATGCATGTCTGCCCTGTGCCGAGTCTAAGTGTCTGAGCATGCCCAGTATGCAGTGATGTACTGATCAGTAGTTACTTGTTATTCTGGACTGCAGCACTAGCGTGTTAGTGTCTGGCGACCTTGGGATGGTAACAGACTGCGTGACTGCGCACTCTGTCCGAACACCCGGCGGGCGCATTGCCTTTGCAAATGATACCACTCACGTGGGGTATGCCTCCTGACAGCGCTCTGCTCAGTAAACTCGGTAGCGTTCTGTAAATGCTTCATACTGTAGTGTGTTCATGTAGATAGGCGTAGGTTCGTCCCCCGTCCTTTCCGTGTGTGTGTGTGTGTGTGTGTGTGTGTCTGTGTGTGTGTGTGTTTCCAGCTGCGTCTGCGACTGAATATGCTTTTAGGCGCTCCATAACACATGCCTTGGCTATTGCCACCTATTGTCTTCTTGACTGGCGTCAGCAGCCTACAAGTATGCCTGTGACAGCGTTCTGTTTAGCAAACTCGGTAGCGTTCTGTAAATGCTTCATACAGTAGTGTGTTCATGTAGATAGTCGTGGGTTCGTACCCCGTCCCTTCCGTGTGTGTGTGTGTTTCCAGCTGTCTCTGCGACTGATTATGCTTTTAGACGCTCCGCAACACATGCCTTGGCTATTGCCAACTATTGTCTTCGGGTGATGTCAGCAGCCTACAAGTATGCCTGTGTCAGCGCTCTGTTTAGCAAACTCGGTGGCGCGTTCTGTAAATGCTTCATACTGTAGTGGGTTCATGTAGATAGGCGTAGGTTCGACTCCCGGCCGTTGCGTGTGTGTGTGTGTGTGTGTGTGTGTGTGTGTGTTTCCAGCTCGTCTGCGACTGAATATGCTTTTAGCCGCTCCGCAACACATGCCTTGGCTATTGCCACCTATTGTCTTCTGGCTGGCGTCAGCAGCCTACAAGTATGCCTGTGACAGCGTTCTGTTTAGCAAACTTCGGTGGCGCGTTCTGTAAATGCTTCATACAGTAGTGTGTTCATGTAGATAGTCGGGTTCGTACCCGTCCCTTCCGTGTGTGTGTGTGTTTCCAGCTGTCTCTGCGACTGATTATGCTTTTAGACGCTCCGCAACACATGCCTTGGCTATTGCCAACTATTGTCTTCTGGGTGATGTCAGCAGCCTACAAGTATGCCTGTGACAGCGCTCTGTTTAGCAAACTTCGGTGGCGCGTTCTGTAAATGCTTCATACTGTAGTGAGTTCATGTAGATAGGCGTAGGTTCGACTCCGGCCCTTCCGTGTGTGTGTGTGTGTGTGTGTTTCCAGCTGCCTCTGCGGATACACATACTATTATCGCCGCACATACCTTGCCTATTGCCAGCTATTGTTTTGCGGGTGATGTCACCAGCCTAGAAGTATGCCTCTGACAGCGCTGTGCTCAGTAAACTTCGGTAGCGCGTTCTGTAAATGCTTCATACTGTAGTGAGTTCATGTAGATAGGCGTAGGTTCGACTCGGCCCTTCCATGTGTGTGTGTGTGTGTGTGTGTTTCCAGCTGCCTCTGCGGATACACATACTATTATCGCTTCGCAACACATACCTTGCCTATTGCCAGCTATTGTTTTGCGGGTGATGTCACCAGCCTAGAAGTATGCCTCTGACAGCGCTGTGCTCAGTAAACTCGGTAGCGCGTTCTGTAAATGCTTCATACTGTAGTGAGTTCATGTAGATAGGCGTGGGTTCGACTCCCGGCCCTTGCGTGTGTTTCTGTGTGTGTGTTTTTGCAGCTGCCTCTGCGGATGTACATGCTTTTAGGCAACCAACACCTACCTTGCCTACCAGCGGCCATTCCTGTGCGGTTGTTGTCACCCACCTGTACATGTGCCTCTGCTGGTGGTGTGCTCGGTGGTCCACGTAGCGCATACCATACCTGTGTTATGCGTTTGTGCGGTTGGGTATGTGGGGGTGTGGTCAATCACCATCGTGCCACATGTGTGTGTGTCCATGCTCCCAGCTGCATGGGTTCATCTGGTATGGCTTTGAGGTTTCGCGAACACCCATATCCTGGCGCCATCCTTGTGTTTGTGGATGGTGGGGCGCAGATCGTGTACTGCTTGTGTGCTTCTTCTGGTGGCGACCTCCGTGGCGTGTTCTCCACGTGTACCCTACTATGGTGTTGTGGGTTGCTGCTGTGTACATTACACTCACGGGCCTGCGGATGTGCTCGTGTGTACCTCTTTCTTTGTATATCTATGTACCTATGTTGTGGCCGTGCTGCTCTCCCATGGACAGCCGTCTTCCCCATGTATCGCATATTTGCGGCTGACACATATAACTGTGGTACTTTGCATATCCACACATTGTCCATGCACTGTCCGTATTCCAGAACACCTCATAGACATCGCTGGATTACATGGCAGACAGCTATCCTTGCTGTCCTTACACTTTACCCATACATGACATACACCTTGTGTGTACTTGCCTATTTATGGTGTGTGTATGTCTATGTGTGCTGTATGCATGGCCGTGTGTGTGTCCCACTATAGCCATGTGTGCAGCTGTCGCCACTATGGGTATCCTTGTGGCCCGCTGTCACATGTGCGTCTGCACATACCTGCAGACTGTACTACCCCTGCGGCGGCAGCGGCCTTAGATCGGCGGTGCCCTGGGCTGTGGGGCTACATGGCTGCGCCAGCACAACACATGGTGCACCCATCTTGATATACCTCGTGACCGCCTACTAGACAGGTGGCCCTACTAGGGCAGCGGCCTGGGCAGCCGCGGGATTGGCGTATGCCTACGGACGGCTATGGGCACATCACAAGGCACCGTCTACAGTCGGTGTTTTCGGCGTCTAGGGTATTACACCACAGGAGGGACCTCCACAGCTATGCTGAAGAATGCGTATGTAGATAGATTAGTAGGTGGAGGTTTGGCCACACACCAGGGCTGACCGATGGATAACTGTTGAGGCATCCTTTGTGAAGCAGGTGGAGCAAACACCGTAGCGGGAATGTAGTGTAGATGCAGATGTAGGGTTAACATACATTTGTCTACTCTGTCAGTTCTGTACCATTGTATTACAGTGATATGCTATGCATATCTTCCATATACATTGTTAGGTCTCTGATTGTTGAGGGTCGGCATAGTACAATATCATGTACGTGTGTTCATAGGATGCCTTCTGAATTGTTGACAAGCGTGTGTGTCGTTAGCAGTGCGTCTGTGCTTTCTATGCTGTGGCTACATGTTCATTGTTCGCATAGAAAGTGACAAATGGAAGTGTCTGGTGGATACTTAAAGCCTGGATGCTCCCATGTTATGTGTGCGTCTCCACGGGGCCTACGGGTGATAGCGCATACATGTCTATGAAGAACCTTTGGATACCATGTGTGACCTGCCGTGCCGCGAAATGTTTCGTTGACTGTTCCATCTACCTATGTGTGACATGGTTTGTGGCCATAGGGTGCCAGCGGGTCTTTATTGTTGAGCAGGTGTTTTCCATGGTCAATTGACATCAATCCTATTAATCCACTGAAGGATGTCTTTCATTGGTGGGTTCGCCATGGTTCGACCATCGTATGTCTTTCCCAGCTGGCGTTGATATTGTGCCATTGGTATGGTTCTACAGGTCACCCATCTGTTCTGCTGTATGGGCGTCACGATCCCCATTAATGTGCTGGCGGATTAAGTGCCGTATACTCCGGTATCTGCCCAGCGGTCTGGCTTTGTATGGGGAGTGTCTACTGTAGTCCCTATCTGTATTTCCTGGGTTATGCCTTGTAACAGCTGTGGGATTCCCCCAGGTTTGCAGCTATGGGTGCCATCTTGGCGTCACGTTTGTCCATCTATGGGAACTGCCTACTGGACACTAGTATAGGGCTGTACACATTACACAGCTGCATTCTGCATTTTCGAGGATGATTGCCATTATTAGTGCGAATGCGCATATGCCATGCCACGTCCCTCACACGGGCGGGACAGCGAATCATCTGCCAATCCACACGAGACCCATTTTGCATACCCACGATCCCATGTCTGCAACACTCGACAGTACCCATTGCACATCCTTCATGTGTGCGGAATGGGATGTGAGCATGCGTCTATTGACACGACGAGCTGGGGAGTCCTATTCATATGTCCTGCATTTCATGGACACTTGTCATCACCCTTGTACACGCTTGTGGTGCCCATATCTACCTGTGCGTAGTCACGGCTGTCACTTCTTCTGGTTACGCACGATAGCAGCCTGTCGCCAACACCTATGGACAAATATGTGGGTCCTACTATGGACACCGATGTGCATATGTAAAGTGTAGAACATGTTGGACCGTGTCCATTCGCCAGTGGTTTTGACTGCCGCTGTATGTTCCCCAGTCGCGGATGTCTGTTTGCCTACCCATGTTATGTAGTGCTACGGAACCCGTGTCCTTCCACAATTAACCCATATGGTGTTACTGTAGTCCTGCAGGTTGGCAACTGCTTTAAGTAATCCTCAGAGGTCCCATTGTGAACTATCCGCCACTGTATTGCCATAATAACACAGCGGTACATGTAGAACCTATTTATTCATGACAGGATGTTCTTTATGAGTGGGAAGCCATACTTTAAGCATGCTATGACCTTCCTAGTTGGCGTTGTTGGAGTGCCATTAATATGTGTTCCACAGGCCGCCCGTATGTTCCGGGTGGAAGCGGGTGATCCCCATACACTTGCTAGCAGCTTGGTTGCTGTGTGCGGGATTACCGCGGCTGGATGGATGTCTATGGAGTGTGTCTACTGTTGTTTCCAGCTGTATTTCCTGTGTTATGCCTTGCTACAGCTGTGTTATTTCACCAGGTTTGCTATTCTGGGTGCCATCTTGTCCGTCGTTTGTCAGCCTTGGGAAATGCCTACTGGACACTGGTGTATGGCTGTACCCATTTCACACCTGCATGTTGCATTCTCCGGTGGATGATTGCCATTATTGGTGGGGGGTAAGCCATGTTCTGTACCCACATCCCTCCCGCAGGCGGGACAATGGATCCTCTGCCAATCATCTCCGACACCCATTTCTGCATACCCAAGATGCCATGGCTGCAACCCTCGACAGTAGCCATTGCAAATCCTCCATGTGCGGGAATGGGATGTGAGCTTACATGTGGACTCGACAATCTGTGGATGTCTGTGCATATGTCCCTCATTTCATGGACAGGTGTCATCAACCTTGAACACGCTGGCGGTGCATTTCTGCTGCTGTGCCGTAGTCACGGCTGTAGTTCATCTGGGTCTCCTCGCAAAGGAGAAATTTTGGGTCCTACAATGGACACAAATGTGCATATGTAAAATGTAGAACATGTTGGACTGTGTCCATCTGGCCAGTGGTTGTGACCGCTGCTGTATGTTCCCCAATCAGCGGATGTGTGTTTGACTACACATATTATGTTGTGCTCTGAAACCCGTGTCCTACTACGATTAACCCAAATGGTAATGATGTCATGCTGCAGGTTGGCAACTGCTTTAAGTAATCCTCAAAGGCCCAGTAGGACGTATCGCCACTGTATTGTCAATATAACACAGCGGAACATGTATACCCTATTTATTCATTTAAGGATGTTAGTTATATGCGGAGCGCCAGTGTTGAAACATCCTATGACCTTCCTAGTTGAAGTTGTTTGTGTGCCATTAGTATATGTTCCACAGGTCGCCCATTTGTTCCGCGGTATGGGCGAGTGATCCTCATGTTGTTGATGGCAGATCCAGTGCCATGTCGCGGTATTCATACGGCAGTCTGTCTTTGTATGGGGAGTGTCTACTGTAGTCCCTATCTGTATTTCCTGTGTTATGCCTTACTGCAGCTGTGTAATTCCATCAGGTTTCCAGTTATAGGTGCCATCTCGGTCGTACACTTGTCCATCCATGGGAATTGCCTACTGGACACTGATATAGGGCTGTACAACACTCACACCTGCTTTTACCATTATCCGGTGGATGCTTTGCATCATTAGTGGGGAGTAAGGCCGTGCTATACCCGCATCCCTCCCAGGCGTGACAGCGGATTATCTGCCAAACAACACCGAGCCCCATATTTGCATACCCAGGATCCCATGGCTGCAACCCTCCACGGTACCCATTACACATCCTTCATGTGTGCGGGACTGGGATGTGGGCGCACTTCTATGGACACGACAATCTGGGGATTTCTGTTCATATGTCCTGCATTTCATGGACAGTTGTCCCCAACGTTAAACACGCTGGTGGTGCATATGTCTAGCGGTGCCGTAGTCACGGTATGTACTCGGATTGGCTTTTCTGGCGCATACTGGCAAAACAGTCAGAATTTTTGGAGTCCTACAATGGACACCGATGTGCATTGTAAAGTGTAGAGCGTGTTTGACTGTTCCCATCTGGCCAGTGGTATTGACTGCCGCTGTATGTTCCCCAGTCGTGGATGTCTGCTTGACTACCCATCGTTTGTATGACATGGCCTATCTATATCCACGTGCTAGTATCGTAAATACAGCAAACCTTGCGTCCTGCCCATCTTCATAAGCGACATTATGGAACATATATCGGCTGAAACAGACACTGTCAAATCGATAGACTCCACAGTGAAAGGATACTGAGCTGTCTCAACTACTAACATGGGGCACCGTCGAATGCGGATGTCATGACATAGCCGTCCCTAATTCACTTCCTTCAGGGTCGGTTTAAAGCGAATTAATCAATAAACCTGCTCATAGTTAGGTGGACAGTGCTCCAAGTCTTGATTATAACGTGACATATACATATCAGTGTTGCATGCCTTACTTCATGGAAACAATAATACGGCGACAATGTGTTAATATATCTACAATATTGGTAAATACAATCAGTATCCGGACACATAGTTGATAATTGGTGAGAGTGCACCTTAGGATGTAGTGTGTTGATCAGGTTATTGTATATCGATGTGTATATTAGTAGCATTACGATAACAAAGCATGGAATCAATAGGTACTATTTAAGCATATATTTCACAATTATGAATGTAAGCGTGTGGAGGAGACATCCGTAACCTTCCTGGTTCCACTGGATCACACACGCTTTACGTACACTCGCATGTCCGGATTGTGTGTTACGCGCAGCGCACATGCATATCCGTATTCGTTTATATATGTTTACAGTGTCTGTGTGGTTACGTGTTTTCGTTACTTGTGACTATTCGGTAACATATGTCTGATCCGGTTGACGGGCGTGTGCAGAAAGCACTTACAGCTTTATATATGTAGCGGTCTTTGCAGCATGGGCGCTTTACGCGTGCACATCTATATGTTCTATAGTCATGATTCCAGCGTGACTGCAGTCACGTTTGAGACTTACTGTGACCAGTGCCGTTAGCTGTTCGTTGTCATTAATATGCATACCCGTGGTACCTATGTACATACACATATCACCCTCCGCACACACGCACGTCACAGGCATCCATTCCCCTGCTGGGAAAGGTGCGGTACTGCATGTTGAACATTCCTAATTCCCCCTCGCTCATGGCCCAGGATGCATATGTCGTCACCACAGGGCTGTTCAGATGACAGCTGCTTATATCCCATATGCATACAGGCCTTCGATTGTCAGGGTGTTGCTGTGGTGCTTTGGGTTTGGTCTTGTCCGCCCACTGCGGACCGCCCTGACCCTGTACGAATGTTAGATGAGTCACATGGGCACGTTTTGTCCGTGTCCATGGTACTATGTCACGGCCCCCCCCCAATTAGTCTTAACCGTGTGCGCCGAATGTCCGGTGTATCCGTTGTAGATCTCGTTATACTAATTGCACACGGTCTGATCGAACTAACCTACTGCCATTACTAACCCTCCGTATGTATGGGCTGTGTCGCAATATTACAAGGGTTTAACATTGCGTGACGACGTTCACTGAGCCACAGACATGTCCATTGCTTTTTGGCCCGGTTCGCTGTGCTACACACATTTAACATGGCGTAACAGGTTGAACAGCTCAAACACGAGGACATCGGGTTGTCCGTCGTTGTCTATTATTGAATGTCTCTGTGGAGTTTGTTTCACAAAGCGACACATTGTCGGCATTGTTAGCGGACATCTCGCGCGATGCGTCCGCACCGGCCTTGGTGGCGTATGTCTGCCTTTGGCGGCGAACAGGCATTATGCTGTGCCATTAGGTCTGGGGATATATGGTTTCCTTCCTTTCGTACATGATGTGCCATACTAGCAATGACCCTAGCGATGTCCCGCGTCTGGGTGACGGTACTGCTGTATTACCCAGAAGAGTGGCCTTAGGGTAAGTGGTGACCTGGGCAGAGGTTGCCACCGATCGTCACCGCTACCCCCTCCTGGTCTACCTACACCAAATAGTGTCTGGAAAGGTGCCCGGTATAGCAACACCCTAGGCGGCTACCTGCTTGGCCTATGCCTAAGGCCGGCTATGTGTGTGGTCCCTTGGGCATCGGACTCGGGAGCGTGGCGTCTGCCGTTGGTATGTCAGCATTACCCACATCCAGCCCCAAGGCAGTTAACACAACATCCATGGGTCCACATGGTGTCCCAGCTGTGCACTCCGGGAACTCTATGACGTATTTAACCCACACGGACAGCTGTGTAATCCTAGCCTCACCTCAGGATCGTACCTGAGTAGTAGCACAGGCGACTGTAGTCACACTCCACATAGATGGTGCCTCCACTGACCCTGGGTATTACCATACCATTAGTTTGACAAGCCTTATCTGCAAAGCCATGGAGATGGATCATAATGGGACACATAGATGAGGACATAGGGGACCCGCATACTTTGGATACAACCCAGTTTAGCTTGGTCATAGTCAGATCATGCCCTTTACACGTGTTTCACTTTGTAGAATCAGTCACCAAGGCCATTGCTGAGGGTAAACCAGTCCATACAGCCTACCTCAACCCGGCAGAGGCCGTCGACACAATACCCCCTCGGGTATACTTGATAAACCCGTCATCTTGCATGTAAGTCCATACATCGCCCTGTGGGTTGCCACCGGGCTGGGTCACAGAACACACATGGCCATAGTTGCTGGCGCCATGTCATACTCACAGCCAGTCACAGGTGGTGTCCCATGGGGCTCAGTCCTGGGTCCACTATTTCCAGCATCTCGTTTCCAATGTACACGCACACACAGGGGTTATGGGTGACAATGTTTGCATCGACTGCAAACCGGATGCCAAGGTCAGACACACATCTGACACAGATATCCTTCAGGAGTGCCTCACAGATGTGGATAAGTGGTACCAGAGACATGTCCTACAGCTAAATGCCAGGAAATGCATAGGCATACCCTTCGGGATGAACAAGGTTACCCGAGCTACCATATAGGTGGCAGTCCACTGAACACGGAGGGTTACCAGTGATCTGGGGACACGTGTTGTTGTTAACCGTTCGTTAGACACACATGTTGCTAACATAGTTGGGTAGACCTTCCACATTGGCCACATCATCATGAAGGGATTCACATCTAGATCAGGGAGGTCATTGTCCCCTTGTACTCATCACTCAATAGACCTATGATTGGGTACAATGCCCGTTCAGAATGTATCTGACCCAACACCTGCAGCAGCTGGAAAGACACCCACAGTTCTTGGACAAGCGGATGCAGGGTCGGAGGTATATGTGTGATACTGACCGACCGAAAGGATTTCAGCTGTATGCAGTTGCATACCACTTGCCCAGAGGTGACCCGTGCCTGGCATGCGGCTGGGTCGAACAGATCTGATGACTATGCTTCACGTAAATAAGGTAGATCCCTCAGAACCACAAGGGCAGCTGGCGTACACCTTGACACTGTCATGTCGAGCGTGTTGGTGGGACGGATTCATCCCCCAGACACTCACTATGCTGTGGAGCGACATCCCAGTACATGTGAGGGCAAGCACCTCGCTGGCCTTCTGTTAGTATTTACACATGGATGTCTGCATTGATTTCTTTCTGTAACCTTGTAAATGAATGTTACATTAGCACATTGTGAATCTTTACATTTCGTTGGTCTATTTTACAGTACTCATATTCATACGGTTTATGTGTATATATTATGGTTCATTCATATTACTAGGTGTCTGCAGTTCTGTTAATATATTGGCACAATCCGTAGGACATATACATGTAGCTTACACAGTCAGACATTTGGAAAACATTTTATGTTGGTTCATGTTTCATATATGTACATATATTTCCATTTTCCGATGAATACTGTACCTTTAGACAATGTCTGTTGTCCTCACTGTGTGGGATGTGTAACCCAAGTAAGGTTTGTTAAACTTGTCTGCCTTTAAGGCATGTAATTAGTACCTAGCACATCTAATGTACCAACCAATTAATGCTTGTAAATTTAGTAGGTTGGACTACATTGTATGTAGTCTGAATAAGTCTGCTTATGAAGCAGGCGAAGTGTGCTCAATACACTATGGTGACTGCCTTTAATTCTTGGTGTGCTCTGGTTGGTCACTGACAGTCCCTACAGTACCTCGTCTTTGCTTTGGACTTCATCGGCTGGTTGTCTGTGTTTCTTGTATGGAGAATGTCAACTGTAGTCCCTATGTGTATGAGTTGTGTAATGCTTTACTACGGCAGTGTAATTCCACGGGTTTGCATTTATGTGTGCCATCTTAGTCATCGCTTGTCCATCCATGTGGTGCCTACTATACACTGGTATGGGGCTGTACACATTTCACACCTGCATTTGCATTCCCGGAGTATGGTGTGCATTATTAGCGGAGAGTGGCATGTGCTACGCTGCGTCCCTCCCAGGCGGGACAAAGGATTGCCTGCGAAACATCACCTACTCCTGATTCTACATACCCAGCCTCCCTTGACTGCAACAGTGGTCAGTACCCATTACACTTCCTTCATGTGTGCTGCAGTGTGATGTGGGCGGCTGTATGGACCCGATACCTGGGTATTTCTGTGCATGTGTGCTGCAGTTCATGGACAGCTATCATCAACATTGAACACGCTTGCGTGCCTATATGTACCTGTGGCGTGGTGGCGACAATTAGATCACATGAGTAATGCAGGAAGCTAGCAGGCATGCTCTGAACAGAATTTTTGGGTCCTACAATGGACACCGATGTGCATTTGTCAAGTTAGATGTTGCTGGACTGTGTCCACCTGCCCAGTGCTTTTCACTGCTGGTGTATGTTCCCCAATCGCGGATGTCTGTTTGACTACCCATTCCACATGGTGCTACATAACCTGCGTTAGTACTGTGAACAAATGACATACATCCAAAGATGGTGGTTACCAACTGCTTCATATAAACCTCAGACATCCCAATGGGACATATCCGTCACTATATTTCCAATATAACACCACCAGAACATGTTGCTTACCTATGCATTCATGTAACCATGTTGTCTTCGTGGGTGGGAATGCCATAGTTTACACATCCTACGTGGCGTTGTGTGTGCCATTAGTATGTGTTCCACAGGTCGCACATCTGTTCCGCTGTATGGTAGCGGGTGCTCCTCAGTCTGTTGCTGGCAGATTGAGTGCTGTGTCACCGGTGTTGTACGAAGTCCGGCTCTGTATGTGGAATGTCAACTGTGGTCCCTATGTGTATTTCCTGTGTCATGCCTTACAGCGGCTATGTCATTTACCGGGTTTGCAGTTGTGGGTGCCATCCTGGCCATCTGGTGTCCATCCATGACAATTGCCTACTGGACACTAGTATAGGGCTGTACACATTCCACACCTACATTTAGCATTCTCCGGAGTATGTTTTGCATTATTAGCGGGGAGTAAGGCGGGTGCTACGCACATCCCTCCCACAGGCGGGAGGAAGGATTGCCTGCGAAACAACACCGAGCACAGAGTCTACATACCCAGAATCCCTTGACGCGACAATTGACAGTACCCATTACACATCCGTCCTGTGTGCGGAAGTGTGATGTGGATGCAGTGCTATGGACCCGGTACCCTGTGTAATTCTGTGCATCTGTGCTGCATTACATGGACAGCTATCAACAACATTAAACACGTTTGCGGTGCATATGTGTACCTGTGACGTCAATGAGTTCACTTAAGTGTTGAAAGAATGCGGCATTCCTGTCTTTAGACAAATTTTTGGGTCCTACATTGGACACCACTGTGCATATGTAAAGTGTAGAGCTTGTCGGACTGTGTCCTTGTGAGAAGTGGGTTTCACTGAGACTGTGTGTTCAGGAATCGCGGATGTCTGTTGGACTACCCATTCCACATGGTGCTACATAACCAGGTGATGTAGTACTGTGGACAAATTACATACATCAACGATGCTGGTTAGCAAATACTCAATTTAAACCGCAGGCGTCCCAATGGGACATATCCGTCACTGTATTTCCACTATAACACCACCAGAACATGTTGCTTACCTATGCATTCATTTAACCATGTTGTCTTCATAGGTGGGAAAGCCATGGTTTACATATCCTACTTGACGTTGTGTGTGTGCCATTAGTATGTGTTCCACAGGTGGCACATCTGTTACGCTGTCTGGTGGCGGGTGCTCCTCAGTCTGTTGCTGGCAGATTGAGTGCTGTAATGCCGGTGTTGTACGACGGTCCTGCTTTGTATGTGGAATGTCAACTGTAGTCCTATGTGTATTTCCTGTGTTATGCCTTCCCGGCTATGTCATTTACCCGTGTCTGCAGTTGTGGGTGCCATTCTGGCCATCTGGTGTCCATCCATGACAATTGCCTACTGGACACTACTATAGGGCTGTACACATTCCACACCACATTTAGCATTCTCCGGATATGGTTTGCATTATTAGCGGAAGTAAGGCAGGTGCTAGAAATCCCTCCCACAGGCGGGTAGAATGATTGCCTCGAAGCAACACCGAGCACAGAGTCTACATGCCAGAATCCCTTGACCGCCCAGCAATTGCCAGTACCCATTACACATCCGTCATGTGTGCGGAAGTGTGATGTGGATGCAGTTCTATGGACCCGGTACCCTGGGTATTTCTGTGCATCTGTGCTGCATTACATGGACAGCTATCAGCAACATTAAACACGCTTGCGGTGCATATGTGTACCTGTGACTACAATGAGTTCCGTTAGGTGATTAAAGAAGGCGGAAGAGCTGTCTTTAGACAAATTTTTGGGTCCTACAATGGACACCACTGTGCATATGTAAAGTGTAGAGCTTGGCGGACTGTGTCCTTGTGAGCATTAGTTTCACTGATACTGTGTGTGTCCAGGTATCGCGGATGTCTGTTTGACTACCCATTCCACATGGTGCTACATAACCAGCTGATTTACTACTGTGAACAATTGACATACATCCAAAGATGCTGATTTACCAACTGCTTCATATAAACCGCATGAACATCCCAATGGGACATATCCGTCACTGTATTTCCAATATAACACCACGGAACATATTTGCTATACCTATGCATTCATTTAACCATGTTGTCTTCATAGGTGGGAATGCCATAACTTACATATCCTACTTGGCCGTTGTTGGTGTGCCATTGGTATGTGTTCCACAGGTCGGTACATCTGTTCAACTATGCGGTGGCGGGTGCTCCTCAGTCTGTTGCTGGCAGACTGGAGTGCAATGTGCTCTTGCCCGGTGTTGGCACGAGGAGTCCGGCTCTGTATGTGGAATGTCAACTGTGGTCCCTATGTGTATTTCCTGTTAATCATGCCTTACCGCGGCTATGTCATTTACCGGGTTTGCAGTTGTGGGTGCCATCCTGGACATCACGGGTGTCCATCCATGACAAGTACTGGACACTAAACATAAGGTTGCACCACATTCCACACCTACATTTAGCATTCTCCGGGTATGTTTTGCATTATTAAGCGGGGAGTAAGGCAGGTGCTACAGCACACGGCATCCCTCCCACACAGGGCGGGAGGAAGGATTGCCTGCGAACAACTTGCGAGAGCACAGTGTCTACACGCCCAGAATCCGCTTGACTGCAACAATTGACAATTTACCCATTACACATCCGTCATGTAATGCGGAGGAGTGTGATAGTGGATGCAATTGTATGGACCCGGTACCCTGGGTATTTCTGTGCATCTGTGCTGCATTACATGCACAGCTATGCAACATTAAACACTCTGGCGGTGCATGTAATGGCTGTACCTGTGGCGACAATGAGTTCAGAGTGCAGCATTGAAATAAGACATAATTTGGATTTCTTTCCACAATTTTGGGTCCTACAATGGACACCACTGTGCATATGTAAAGTGTAGAGCTTGTGGGACTGTGTCCTTGTGAGCAGTGGAGTTTTCACTGATGCTGTGTGTTCAGCAATTGTCTATGTGTGCTGTATGCATGGCCGTGTGTGTGTCCCACTATAGCCATGTGTGCAGCTGTCGCCACTATGGGTATCCTTGTGGCCCGCTGTCACATGTGCACGTCTGCACATACCTGCAGACTGTACTACCCCTGCGACGGCAGCGGCCTTAGATCGGCCGGTGCCCTAGGCTGTGGGGCTACATGGCTGCGCCAGCACAACACATGGTGCACCCATCTTGATATACCTACGTGACACGCCTACTAGACAGGTGGCCCTACTAGGGCAGCGGCCTGGGCAGCCGCAGGATTGGCGTATGCCTACGGCCGGCTATGGGCACATCACAAGGCACATGTCTACAGTCGGTGTTTTACGGCGTCTAGGGTATTACACCACAGGAGGGACCTCCACAGCTATGCTGAAGAATGCGTATGTAGATAGATTAGTAGGTGGAGGTTTGGCCACACACCAGGGCTGACCGATGGATAACTGTTGAGGCATCCTTTGTGAAGCAGGTGGAGCAAACACCCGTAACGGGAATGTAGTGTAGATGCAGATGTAGGGTTAACATACATTTGTCTACTCTGTCAGTTCTGTACCATTGTATTACAGTGATATGCTATGCATATCTTCCATATACATTGTTAGGTCTCTGATTGTTGAGGGTCGGCATAGTACAATATCATGTAATACGTGTGTGCATGCGATGGCTTCTGGATTGTTGAGGAGCGTGTGTGTCCTTAGCAGTCGTCTGTGCTTTCTATGCTGTGGCTACATGTTCATTGTTCGCATAGAAAGTGACAAATGGAAGTGTACGGGTGGATACTTAAAGCCTGGATGCTCCCATGTTATGTGTACGTCTCACGGGCCTACGGGTGATAGCGCATACATGTCTATGAAGAACCTTTGGATACCATGTGTGACCTGCCGTGCACGAAATGTTTACGTTGACTGTTCCATCTACCTATGTGTGACATGGTTTGTGGCCATAGGGTGCCAGCGGGTCTTTATTGTTGAGCAGGTGTTTTCCATGGTCAATTGACATCAATCCTATTAATCCACTGAAGGATGTCTTTCATTGGTGGGAACGCCATGGTTCGACCATCGTATGTCTTTCCCAGCTGACGTTGATATTGTGCCATTGGTATGGTTCTACAGGTCACCCATCTGTTCTGCTGTATGGAAGCGTGCGATCCCCATTAATGTGCTGGCGGATTAAGTGCCGTATACTCCGGTATCTGCCCAGCGGTCTGGCTTTGTATGGGGAGTGTCTACTGTAGTCCCTATCTGTATTTCCTGGGTTATGCCTTGTAACAGCTGTGGGATTCCCCCAGGTTTGCAGCTATGGGTGCCATCTTGGCCGTGCGTTTGTCCATCTATGGGAACTGCCTACTGGACACTAGTATAGGGCTGTACACATTACACAGCTGCATTCTGCATTTTCCGGGGGATGATTGCCATTATTAGTGCGGAGTAACGCATATGCCATGCCCACGTCCCTCACACGGGGCGGGACAACGAATCATCTGCCAATCCACACCGAGACCCATTTTTGCATACCCACAATCCCATGTCTGCAACACTCGACAGTACCCATTGCACATCCTTCATGTGTGCGGGAATGGATGTGAGCGCACGCCTATTGACACGACGAGCTGGGGAGTCCTATTCATATGTCCTGCATTTCATGGACACTTGTCATCACCCTTGTACACGCTTGTGGTGCCCATATCTACCTGTGCCGTAGTCACGGCTGTCACTTCTTCTGGTTCGCACGATAGCAGCCTGTCGCCAACACCTATGGACAAATATGTGGGTCCTACTATGGACACCGATGTGCATATGTAAAGTGTAGAACATGTTGGACCGTGTCCATTCGCCAGTGGTTTTGACTGCCGCTGTATGTTCCCCAGTCGCGGATGTCTGTTTGCCTACCCATGTTATGTAGTGCTACGGAACCCGTGTCCTTCCACAATTAACCCATATGGTGTTACTGTAGTCCTGCAGGTTGGCAACTGCTTTAAGTAATCCTCAGAGGTCCCATTGTGAACTATCCGCCACTGTATTGCCATAATAACACAGCCGGTACATGTAGAACCTATTTATTCATGACAGGATGTTCTTTATGAGTGGGAACGCCATACTTTAAGCATGCTATGACCTTCCTAGTTGACGTTGTTGGAGTGCCATTAATATGTGTTCCACAGGCCGCCCGTATGTTCCGCTGGGTGGAACCGGGTGATCGCCATAGACTTGCTAGCAGCTTGGTTGCTGTGTATGCGCGGGATTCGCGGCTGGATGGATGTCTATGGAGTGTGTCTACTGTTGTTTCCAGCTGTATTTCCTGTGTTATGCCTTGCTACAGCTGTGTTATTTCACCAGGTTTGCTATTCTGGGTGCCATCTTGTCCGTACGTTTGTCCAGCCTTGGGAAATGCCTACTGGACACTGGTGTATGGCTGTACCCATTTCACACCTGCATGTTGCATTCTCCGGTGGATGATTGCCATTATTGGTGGGGTAAGCCATGTTCTGTACCCACATCCCCCCGGCCGGGCGGGACAATGGATCCTCTGCCAATCATCTCCGACACCCATTTCTGCATACCCAAGATGCCATGGCTGCAACCCTCGACAGTAGCCATTGCAAATCCTCCATGTGTGCGGGAATGGGATGTGGACGCACATGTGGACTCGACAATCTGTGGATGTCTGTGCATATGTCCCTCATTTCATGGACAGGTGTCATCAACCTTGAACACGCTGGCGGTGCATTTCTGCTGCTGTGCCGTAGTCACGGCTGTAGTTCATCTGGGTCTCCTCGCAAAAGGATAAATTTTTGGGTCCTACAATGGACACAAATGTGCATATGTAAAATGTAGAACATGTTGGACTGTGTCCATCTGGCCAGTGGTTGTGACCGCTGCTGTATGTTCCCCAATCGCGGATGTGTGTTTGACTACACATATTATGTTGTGCTACGAAACCCGTGTCCTACTACGATTAACCCAAATGGTAATGATGTCATGCTGCAGGTTGGCAACTGCTTTAAGTAATCCTCAAAAGGCCCAGTAGGACGTACGCCACTGTATTGTCCATTTTACACCAGCGGAACATGTATACCCTATTTATTCATTTAAGGATGTTCGTTATATGCGGGAACGCCAGTGTTGAAACATCCTATGACCTTCCTAGTTGAAGTTGTTTGTGTGCCATTAGTATATGTTCCACAGGTCGCCCATTTGTTCCGCAGTATGGAAGCAGGTGATCCTCATGTTGTTGATGGCAGATCCAGTGCCATGTACGCGGTATTCACGGCAGTCTGTCTTTGTATGGGGAGTGTCTACTGTAGTCCCTATCTGTATTTCCTGTGTTATGCCTTACTGCAGCTGTGTAATTCCATCAGGTTTCCAGTTATAGGTGCCATCTCGGTCGTACACTTGTCCATCCATGGGAATTGCCTACTGGACACTGATATAGGGCTGTACAACACTCACACCTGCTTTTACCATTATCCGTTGGATGCTTTGCATCATTAGTGGGGAGTAAGGCACGTGCTATACCCGCATCCCTCCCACGGGGCGTGACAACGGATTATCTGCCAAACAACACCGAGCCCCATATTTGCATACCCAGGATCCCATGGCTGCAACCTCCACGGTACCCATTACACATCCTTCATGTGTGCGGGACTGGGATGTGGGCGCACTTCTATGGACACGACAATCTGGGGATTTCTGTTCATATGTCCTGCATTTCATGGACAGTTGTCCCCAACGTTAAACACGCTGGTGGTGCATATGTCTAGCGGTGCCGTAGTCATGGTATGTACTCGGATTGGCTTTTTCTGGAGCATACTGGCAAAACAGTCAGAATTTTTGGAGTCCTACAATGGACACCGATGTGCATTTGTAAAGTGTAGAACGTGTTTGACTGTTCCCATCTGGCCAGTGGTATTGACTGCCGCTGTATGTTCCCCAGTCGTGGATGTCTGCTTGACTACCCATCGTTTGTATGACATGGCCTATCTATATCCACGTGCTAGTATGCGTAAATACAGCAAACCTTGCGTCCTGCCCATCTTCATAAACGACATTATGGAACATATATCGGCTGAAACAGACACTGTCAAATACGATAGACTCCACAGTGAAAGGATACTGAGCTGTCTCAACTACTAACATGGGGCACCGTCAGAGTACGGATGTCATGACATAGCCGTCCCTAATTCACTTCCTTCAGGGTCGGTTTAAAGCGAATTAATCAATAAACCTGCTCATAGTTAGGTGGACAGTGCTCCAAGTCTTGATTATAACGTGACATATACATATCAGTGTTGCATGCCTTACTTCATGGAAACAATAATACGGCAACAATGTGTTAATATATCTACAATATTGGTCAATACAATCAGTATCCGGACACATAGTTGATAATTGGTGAGAGTGCACCTTAGGATGTAGTGTGTTGATCAGGTTATTGTATATCGATGTGTATATTAGTAGCATTACGATAACAAAGCATGGAATCAATAGGTACTATTTAAGCATATATTTCACAATTATGAATGTAAACGTGTGGAGGAGACATCCGTAACCTTCCCTGGTTCCACTGGATCACACACGCACACGTACACTCGCATGTCCGGATTGTGTGTTACGCGCACGCGCACATGCATATCCGTATTCCGTTTATATATGTTTACAGTGTCTGTGTGGTTACGTGTTTTGCGTTACTTGTGACTATTCTGGTAACATATGTCTGATCCGGTTGACGGACGTGTGCAGAAAGCACTTACAGCTTTATATATGTAACGGTCTTTGCAGCATGGACGCTTTACGTGCACATCTATATGTTCTATAGTCATGATTCCAACGTGACTGCAGTCACGTTTGAGACTTACTGTGACCAGTGCACGTTAGCTGTTCGTTGTCATTAATATGCATACCCGTGGTACCTATGTACATTTACATATCAACCCCCCCGCACACACGCACGTCACAGGCATCCATTCCCCTGCTGGGAAAGGTGCGGTACTGCATGTTGAACATTCCTAATTCCCCCTCGCTCATGGCCCAGGATGCATATGTCGTCACCACAGGGCTGTTCAGATGACAGCTGCTTATATCCCATATGCATACAGGCCTTCGATTGTCAGGGTGTTGCTGTGGTGCTTTGGGTTTGGTCTTGTCCGCCCACTGCGGGACCGCCCTGACCCTGTGAGAATGTTAGAGGAGCCACTTGGGCACGTTTGTCCGTGTCCATGGTACTATGTCACGGCCCCCCCCCCCAATTAGTCTTAACCGTGTGCGCCGAATGTCCGGTGTATCCGTTGTAGATCTCGTTATACTAATTGCACACGGTCTGATCGAACTAACCTACTGCCATTACTAACCCTCCGTATGTATGGGCTGTGTCGCAATATTACAAGGGTTTAACATTGCGTGGCGACGTTCACTGAGCCACAGACATGTCCGTTGCTTTTTTTGGCCCGGTTCGCTGTGCTACACACATTTAACATGGCGTAACAGGTTGAACAGCTCAGACACGAGGACATCGGGTTGTCCGTCGTTGTCTATTATTGAATGTCTCTGTGGAGTTTGTTTCACAAAGCGACACATTGTCGGCATTGTTAACGGACATCTCCGCGATGCGTCCGCACCGGCGGGTGTATGTCTGCCTTTGGCGGCGAACAGGCATTATGCTGTGCCATTATGTCTGGGGATATATGGTTTCCTTCCTTACGTAGATGATGTGCCATACTAGCAATGACCCTAGCGATGACCAGCGTCTAGGTGTGGGTACTGCTGTATTACCCACGAGAAGAGTGGCCTTAGGGTAAGTGGTGACCTAGGCAGAGGTTGCCACCGATCGTCACCGCTACCCCCTCCTGGTCTACCTACACCAAATAGAGTCTGGAAAGGTGCCCGAGTATAGCAACACCCTAGGCGGCTACCTACTTGGCCTATGCCTAAGGCCGGCTATGTGTGTGGTCCCTTGGGCATCGGACTCGGGAACGTGGCGTCTGCCGTTGGTATGTCCAGCATTACCCACATCCAGCCCCAAGGCAGTTAACACAACATCCATGGGTCCACATGGTGTCCCAGCTGTGCACTCCGGGAACTCTATGGGGAATTTAACCCACACCGGACAGCTGTGTAATCCTAGCCTCACCTCAGGATCATTACCTGAGTAGTAGCACAGGGCGACTGTAGTCACACTCCACATAGATGGTGCCTCCACTGACCCTGGGTATTACCATACCATTAGTTTGACAAGCCTTATCTGCAAAGCCATGGAGATGGATCATAATGGGACACATAGATGAGGACATAGGGGACCCGCATACTTTGGATACAACCCAGTTTAGCTTGGTCATAGTCAGATCATGCCCTTTACACGTGTTTCACTTTGTAGAATCAGTCACCAAGGCCATTGCTGAGGGTAAACCAGTCCATACAGCCTACCTCAACCCGGCAGAGGCCGTCGACACCATACCCCCCTCGGGTATACTTGATAAACCCGTCATCTTGAATGTAAGTCCATACATCGCCCTATGGGTTGCAAACTGGCTAGGTCACAGAACACACATGGCCATAGTTGCTGGCGCCATGTCATACTCACAGCCAGTCACAGGTGGTGTCCCATGGGGCTCAGTCCTGGGTCCACTATTTCCAGCATCTACGTTTCCAATGTACACGCACACACAGGGGTTATGGGTGACAATGTTTGCATCGACTGCAAACCGGATGCCAAGGTCAGACACACATCTGACACAGATATCCTTCAGGAGTGCCTCACAGATGTGGATAAGTGGTACCAGAGACATGTCCTACAGCTAAATGCCAGGAAATGCATAGGCATACCCTTCGGGATGAACAAGGTTACCACAGAGCTACCATATAGGTGGCAGTCCACTGAACACGGAGGGGGTTACCAGTGATCTGGGGACACGTGTTGTTGTTAACCGTTCGTTAGACACACATGTTGCTAACATAGTTGGGTAGACCTTCCACATTGGCCACATCATCATGAAGGGATTCACATCTAGATCAGGGGAGGTCATTGTCCCCTTGTACTCATCACTCAATAGACCTATGATTGGGTACAATGCCACGTTCAGAATGTATCTGACCCAACACCTGCAGCAGCTGGAAAGGCACCAACAGTTCTTCGACAAACGGATGCAGGGTCTCAGGTATATGTGTTATACTGACCGACTGAAAGGATTCCAGCTGTATACAGTTGCATACCACTTGCCCAGAGGTGACCCGTGCCTGGCATGCGGCTAGGTCGAACCAGATCTGATGACTATGCTTCACGTAAATAAGGTAGATCCCTCAGAACCACAAGGGCAGCTGGCGTACACCTTGACACTGTCATTAATCGAGCGTGTTGTTGGGACGGATTCATCACCCAGACACTCACTATGCTGTGGAACGACATCCCAGTACATGTGAGGGCAAGCACCTCGCTGGCCTTCTGTTAGTATTTACACATGGATGTCTGCATTGATTTCTTTCTGTAACCTTGTAAATGAATGTTACATTAGCACATTGTGAATCTTTACATTTCGTTGGTCTATTTTACAGTACTCATATTCATACGGTTTATGTGTATATATTATGGTTCATTCATATTACTAGGTGTCTGCGGTTCTGTTAATATATTGGCACAATCCATAGGACATATACATGTAGCTTACACAGTCAGACATTTGGAAAACATTTTATGTTGGTTCATGTTTCATATATGTACATATATTTCCATTTTCCGATGAATACTGTACCTTTCGGAGCAATGTCTGTTGTCCTCACTGTGTGGGATGTGTAACCCAAGTAAGGTTTGTTCGCTTGTCTGCCTTTAAGGCATGTAATTAGTACCTAGCACATCTAATGTACCAACCAATTAATGCTTGTAAATTTAGTAGGTTGGACTACATTGTATGTAGTCTGAATAAGTCTGCTTATGAAGCAGGCAGTGTGCTCAATACACTATGGTGACTGCCTTTAATTCTTGGTGTGCTCTGGTTGGTCACTGACGGTCCCTACAGTACCTCGTCTTTGCTTTGGACTTCATCGGCTGGTTGTCTGTGTTTCTTGTATGGAGAATGTCAACTGTAGTCCCTATGTGTATGAGTTGTGTAATGCTTTACTACGGCAGTGTAATTCCACCGGGTTTGCATTTATGTGTGCCATCTTAGTCATACGCTTGTCCATCCATGTGAATTGCCTACTATACACTGGTATGGGGCTGTACACATTTCACACCTGCATTTTGCATTCCCCGGAGTATGGTGTGCATTATTAGCGGAGAGTGACGCATGTGCTACGCACACGTCCCTCCCACGGGGCGGGACAAAGGATTGCCTGCGAAACAACACCGAGGCCTGATTCTACATACCCAGACTCCCTTGACTGCAACAGTGGACAGTACCCATTACACATCCTTCATGTGTGCTGCAGTGTGATGTGGACGCAGCTGTATGGACCCGATACCCTGGGTATTTCTGTGCATGTGTGCTGCAGTTCATGGACAGCTATCATCAACATTGAACACGCTTGCGTGCCTATGTGTACCTGTGGCGTGGTGTCGACAATCAGATCACATGAGAAAAGCAGGAAGCTAGCAGGCATGCTCTGAACAGAATTTTGGGTCCTACAATGGACACCGATGTGCATTTGTCAAGTTAGATGTTGCTGGACTGTGTCCACCTGCCCAGTGCTTTTCACTGCTGGTGTATGTTCCCCAATCGCGGATGTCTGTTTGACTACCCATTCCACATGGTGCTACATAACCGGCTGCGTTAGTACTGTGAACAAATGACATACATCCAAAGATGGTGGTTACCAACTGCTTCATATAAACCTCAGACATCCCAATGGGACATATCCGTCACTATATTTCCAATATAACACCACCAGAACATGTTGCTTACCTATGCATTCATGTAACCATGTTGTCTTCGTAGGTGGGAATGCCATAGTTTACACATCCTACGTGACGTTGTGTGTGTGCCATTAGTATGTGTTCCACAGGTCGCACATCTGTTCCGCTGTACGGTAGCGGGTGCTCCTCAGTCTGTTGCTGGCAGACTGAGTGCTGTGTACGCCGGTGTTGGCACGAGAGTCCGGCTCTGTATGTGGAATGTCAACTGTGGTCCCTATGTGTATTTCCTGTGTCATGCCTTACCGGCTATGTCATTTCCCGGGTTTGCAGTTGTGGGTGCCATCCTGGCCATACGGGTGTCCATCCATGACAATTGCCTACTGGACACTAGTATAGGGCTGTACACATTCCACACCTACATTTAGCATTCTCCGGAGTATGTTTTGCATTATTAGCGGGAGTAAGGCAGGTGCTACGACACATCCCTCCCACAGGGCGGAGGAAGGATTGCCTGCGAAACAACACCGAGCACAGAGTCTACATACCCAGAATCCCTTGACCGCGACAATTGACAGTACCCATTACACATCCGTCCTGTGTGCGGAAGTGTGATGTGGATGCAGTGCTATGGACCCGGTACCCTGTGTAATTCTGTGCATCTGTGCTGCATTACATGGACAGCTATCAGCAACATTAAACACGTTTGCGGTGCATATGTGTACCTGTGACGTCAATGAGTTCACTTAAGTGTTGAAAGAATGCGGCATTCCTGTCTTTAGACAAATTTTTGGGTCCTACATTGGACACCACTGTGCATATGTAAAGTGTAGAGCTTGTCGGACTGTGTCCTTGTGAGAAGTGGGTTTCACTGAGACTGTGTGTTCAGGAATCGCGGATGTCTGTTGGACTACCCATTCCACATGGTGCTACATAACCAGGTGATGTAGTACTGTGGACAAATTACATACATCCAACGATGCTGGTTAGCAAATACTCAATTTAAACCGCAGACGTCCCAATGGGACATATCCGTCACTGTATTTCCACTATAACACCACCAGAACATGTTGCTTACCTATGCATTCATTTAACCATGTTGTCTTCATAGGTGGGAAAGCCATAGTTTACATATCCTACTTGACGTTGTGTGTGTGCCATTAGTATGTGTTCCACAGGTCGCACATCTGTTACGCTGTACGGTAGCGGGTGCTCCTCAGTCTGTTGCTGGCAGATTGAGTGCTGTGTACGCCGGTGTTGTACGACGGTCCTGCTTTGTATGTGGAATGTCAACTGTAGTCCCTATGTGTATTTCCTGTGTTATGCCTTCCTGCGGCTATGTCATTTACCCGTGTCTGCAGTTGTGGGTGCCATTCTGGCCATACGGGTGTCCATCCATGACAATTGCCTACTGGACACTACTATAGGGCTGTACACATTCCACACCTACATTTAGCATTCTCCGGAGTATGGTTTGCATTATTAGCGGAGAGTAAGGCAGGTGCTACGCAGAAATCCCTCCCACAGGGCGGGTAGAATGATTGCCTGCGAAACAACACCGAGCACAGAGTCTACATACCCAGAATCCCTTGACGTCAACAATTGCCAGTACCCATTACACATCCGTCATGTGTGCGGAAGTGTGATGTGGATGCAGTTCTATGGACCCGGTACCCTGGGTATTTCTGTGCATCTGTGCTGCATTACATGGAGAGCTATCAGCAACATTAAACACGCTTGCGGTGCATATGTGTACCTGTGACTACAATGAGTTCCGTTAGGTGATTAAAGAAGGCGGAAGAGCTGTCTTTAGACAAATTTTGGGTCCTACAATGGACACCACTGTGCATATGTAAAGTGTAGAGCTTGACGGACTGTGTCCTTGTGAGCATTGGATTTCACTGATACTGTGTGTTCAGGTATCGCGGATGTCTGTTTGACTACCCATTCCACATGGTGCTACATAACCAGCTGATTTACTACTGTGAACAATTGACATACATCCAAAGATGCTGGTTACCAACTGCTTCATATAAACCGCAGACATCCCAATGGGACATATCCGTCACTGTATTTCCAATATAACACCACCGGAACATGTTGCTTACCTATGCATTCATTTAACCATGTTGTCTTCATAGGTGGGAATGCCATAGCTTACATATCCTACTTGACGTTGTGTGTGTGCCATTAGTATGTGTTCCACAGGTCGTACATCTGTTCCGCTGTACGGTGGCGGGTGCTCCTCAGTCTGTTGCTGGCAGACTGAGTGCTGTGTCGCCCGGTGTTGGCACGAGTCCGGCTCTGTATGTGGAATGTCAACTGTGGTCCCTATGTGTATTTCCTGTGTCATGCCTTACGCGGCTATGTCATTTACCGGGTTTGCAGTTGTGGGTGCCATCCTGGACATACGGGTGTCCATCCATGACAATTGCCTACTGGACACTAGTATAGGGTTGCACATTCCACACCTACATTTAGCATTCTCCGAGTATGTTTTGCATTATTAGCGGGAGTAAGGCAGGTGCTACGCACATCCCTCCCACAGGGCGGGAGGAAGGATTGCCTGCGAAACAACACCGAGCACAGTGTCTACATACCCAGAATCCCTTGACTGCAACAATTGACAGTACCCATTACACATCCGTCATGTGTGCGGAGGTGTGATGTGGATGCAGTGTATGGACCCGGTACCCTGGGTATTTCTGTGCATCTGTGCTGCATTACATGCACAGCTATCAGCAACATTAAACACTCTGGCGGTGCATATGTGTACCTGTGGCGACAATGAGTTCAGGTACGCATTGAAATAAGACATAATTTGGTTCTTTCCACAATTTTTGGGTCCTACAATGGACACCACTGTGCATATGTAAAGTGTAGAGCTTGTCGGACTGTGTCCTTGTGAGCAGTGGGTTTCACTGATGCTGTGTGTTCAGCAATTGTGTATGTGTGCTTGACTACCCATACTGTGTTGTGCTACAGGAAACATGTCTTCCGACACCAGAAACCAATGCTATACATCCATTGTTGCAGGTTAACAACCACTTTCATACCATACCCAGAGGTCACGATTGGGAGGTATTGCCACTTTATTATCGGAACAACACCAGACTGTGTACATCATGGGAACTTTAGGCCAGTCTTACCGGCCATTTCCAATTGTAATTGGCAGACACATGTCAATACATGTATGATAACACATATTGTCATGCAGAAGTTGATCTATGTTATTTGGACATTGGCTTCTGCTTTTGGCATCCGTTGCTGTGAGTGTTGCCAGTTAACATACACATTGCTTGCTCAGAGGCAGACTACACACTACTGCGCAGTACTGTGGTCTCCTTTAAGGACCCTGAGCCAGTGGTCAATGGTACAGCAGCCACTGCATCAATCACATTTGCCATCTACCAGTACCTACAGGACTGCATGTACCAGGCATTCACTTACCCAACTGTGGTTCATTGTACCAATGCCAAGCGTCCAGTGTGGTGTACCCCAGCCATACACATGATGTACAACACGAGGAGGTGGCTACTACAGGGTGGAGCAGACACCTTGTGAGGTGTGACACCCTTGGTCATCATATGTGTAGAGTTACACAATGTCATGGGATTGTCAGGGCACATTCCACAGATATACCTACATGGACCTGGCTGACAATCATACCACCTTCAGTTGCTATGCTCGACACCTGTGAGGTCACTACCACATATGCTCTGACTGGGTTCACATAGAGGTGGGGTTTACTCAACATACACACATTGCCGACATACAGGCTGACAGGTCCAGTGAGGACATCTCCACACCCTCCACCACACATGTGGAGATGTCTGTACCAGCGGTTTGTGGTCACCAAATGTTCTGTGACACACAGGTGGGACATGCTCTCTCCAGGGTAGTGTGAATAGCATCCATGAGACCAGATGGTGAGCCGCTGTGTACTCCACTATCTCATTTGGGATTAGGACCCACAGTTAGGACAGCTATTTCTTTATAGCCTCACCTCAGGTAGGGTGCCCAGGTTGTATCGCATGACAACTGTATTCCCACATCACAGGGCCAATGCCTCCACTGAGGCTGGTTATTACTGTCCCAGTACCCTGAGGAGACCTATCTGCATAGACATGGGGTGGGATCATACTGCGGTTCGTACATGACTGCATAGGGGACATACATACGCATCCCACATGGTTTGTCTTGTTCAGGGCGGTTCATGCCTTTAAGACATGGTTGACATTTTGGGACGGTCACCCAGCCCATTGCTGGGGTGTTGCAGTCCATACAGCCTACCTCGTCCTGGCAAAGGGCTTCATAACATTACCCCCTCAGGTAACGTTAATGAAACCATTGGCTGGGATGTGAACATGTACATCACAGAATGTGTTGTAAACTGTCTATGTGACACAACCCACATGGTCATAGTTGCTGGCTGCATGTCAGACCAACTGCCTGTCACAGGTGGTGTCCCATGGTGCCATTCCGTGGGTGCACCCTGTCATACATCTACATTTCCACGGTACAGGCACACACAGCGGTGTTATGGGTAACATTGTTTGTAGATGCTTGCAGAACAGATGCCATACTGGGACGGACATCTGACACAGATATCCTTCGCAGGGGCCTCCCGGATATGCATATCTGCTGTCAGGGACATGTCCCACAGCTAACTGGTACATAATGCAAAGTCATACCTGTCGAGGGTAGTAGGTCACCCCTGTACAACGTATAGGTGGCTGTCCACACAGCACAGGGGTGACTACCAGGGATCAGGGGACAGGGTTTGTCGGTCGCCTTTCATTCAACACACACATTGCTATCGTGGTTCTGTGGGACTTCTACATTGACCACCTGTATGTGCAGGAGTCACATCTGACTTCACAGCCTGACACGTACACGGTCACTATATAGCATAGAACTTCACTTATTTGCCTAAGTATGAGCTTATTGTTGTGGCAGTTTGGTAGCTTATTCTGTTTCTTGGGACATTTAGGTATTTCAGTTACGGAAATAACCGATTCAGGCTACAATTACATTAAATACGGAAATCATTGTGACCTACACTCTTCGCACACTTCCGTTTTAATGCTTTATTTCGAACACGTATGCCAATACAGGGACTGCCCCTCGCAAAGTGGGACGGTTGGTGACCTTAGTCGCTACTCCTATGTCGGTGCGGCGTGCTGACATGCTGCTGTACACCTTCTCTGACTATGCACACTCACAGTACATTGCTGTACGGACACGGTATTACGCGTATCCTTTGTTCCTTGGACAGGTACATTTCGGCTGCGTGGGTTTTATTTGCTTCTCTGTTTAGTTGGGACGGGTACTTTGTTGCATACTCTGCGGACATTTCATTCTGCACGGGCCATGGCTGCAGCCATTTCTATTCTGGGCGGACTATGGCAGACAGCACGTTAGGTTGCTCTTCGCCTGCCTGCTTAAACACGCCTACTGACGCATCCTACTTGGGCTCGCTCACGTACACTACGCACATGCCTGTGGTTACGGTGCACTCTCATTAATATGCATATGGCGCTACTGCGCCGGCTATGCAATGCACTGCCGGCGCAAGCCTTACGCCGGCCTTGCGCCGAGCTTCATGAATCCCGGGGATAGTTATTTAACTTTTAATTTTTAGTTGCTTTTCCCACTTGAAAACAAACCTGAAGAAGTTCTAAAAGACAAAAGCGATCTATGTTAAAAATGTTTCAAAATGTTTCTGAATGTTAGTAGAAAAGATTTCTAAGGAATTTTGAAGACTCGTTAACTTTTTCTTTTTTGATAACTACAATGAAATGCTTTCAGGAAGTTTTAACAATTATTAATGTGTAATTTTTAGTTCAGCTTTTAGTTTAGTTTAACATATCCTGGAATCACAGAGCTGGAAGTAGTGCAACACTGTGTCGAGTATCATACTGTTGCGTGGGGGAAGGGGTATTCAGCAAGTAAACATGCTAATTTTCTTTTGCAACACCCTAGCAAACCACTGCCATGCTTTTAAACAGGTATATAAATAGAATGGTGAATTTCTACACTTTATTCTGTTTTTTCAACTACTATTTGGATTGCTTGTTTGTGTGTTTTTAATAGAAACGATTCTACTTGAACTAGCTTGTTTTTCCCTACTTTCATTAGTGGATTTATACTTTGGAAAGTTTTAAAAGGAAGTATTTCTACCACCTGTTATTAGCTGGGATATTCACGGTATGTTTTTATTAGGTGCCTGAACTATAGGGACTCTTAGATCTTCCACACATAGAAACTTCTTCATTATTTGTTTTTGGACCCAGCATATTAACGTACGTTTAAAAGCATGAAAATACAAGAAAAACTACACATTTTAACCGAAAATAGGTGGGGGGCTTCACCGCCCACACCCCCCCTAACTATATATAACAACTCCAGGGTCACACAACATTGGGGAGGGGGGCAAATCCCTGTTAAGTGCCTTGAATACTGGTTGTCGACCAAACGAACTGTCGACCAAATGAATGTCGATCAAATGGTCTGTCGATCTTCTGAAGTAGACCCATATATATATATATATATATATATATATACATATACATATATATATATATATATATATATATATATATATATATATATATATATGTATATATATATATATATATATATATATATATATATATATATATATATATATATATATATGGGTCTACCTGAAAATGCTGACAGTGCACATCGCCGACGATAGGAACACCGACACCGGAAGATTGACAATGGAGAAGACCGACAGTTGAGAATCCTGACGCTGAGAACACCGACATGTTAATGTAAGTGTGCAATAGGGATGGACGTTAGGTTCAGGGTGTGGGTAAGGTAAGTGTGTGATAGTGACGGACTTGAGGGTTAGGGGCAGATTAAGGGAGTTAGGGTTAGGGTGCGGGTAAGGTAAGTGTGCGATAGTGTCAGAGTTAAGGGTTAGGGGTGGATTAAGTGAGTTTGGGTAAGGTAAGTGTGCGATAGTGACAGACCTTAGGGTTAGGATTGGGTTAAGGTTAGTGCATAGATAGTTGTGTATGTAAGGTTTAGTGTAGGTTTGTAAGGTTTTTGGTGTGCTTGTGTTGTGTGTGTGTTTTTCGGGAAAGGTATTTGTTTTGTTGATTGTCGGGATTTTGGTTTGTCGGGCATGTGAAGTTTCGTGTTTTTGAACTTTCTTTTTTTGTCTGTGTTTTGGTGTGTCGGTGTTATCAGGTAGACCCATATATATACATATATATATATATATATATATATATGTGTGTGTGTGTATATATATATATATATATATATATATAAAAATATATATATATATATATATATATATATAAATAAAAATATATATATGTGTGTGTGTGTGTGTGTGTGTATATATATATATATATATATATATATATATATATATGTGTGTGTGTGTGTGTGTGTGTGTGTGTGTGTGTGCACATGTGTGTGTGTATATGGTTTCACTTCAGTATACCGAAATACTGAAATGCCGAATGTTTAACGGCCAAGACCATATTATCGAAATTTCAGTATTCCGAAATACTGAAGTGCTGCAAAAAAAAAAAAGAAAAAAAAAACAATAACCACAACGTTTCTGCAGGGGGGGCAAGCTCCCCTGCACCCCCACCCCTCTACTTAAATATACCAACTCCGAGATTGTGCTACAGTAGAGGAAAGGGAAGTCTCCCATTCCAAGCCATATGTGGAAGTGCAGAACAGGAGATTTGCCATGTCTCCACTATCATGCAATCACGGGGATGGTATATTTAAGTGAGGGGCGTGCAGGGGGGGGCTTGCCTCCCCTGCAGAAACGTTGTGTTTATTGTTTTTTTTTTTTTTTTTTTTTTTTTGCAGCACTTCAGTATTTCGAAATACTGAAATTTTGATAATATGGTCTCGGCCATATAACGTTCGGTATTTCAGTATTTCGGTATACTGAAGTGAAACTGTATATATGTATATATATATATATATATATATATATATATATATATATATATATATATATATATATATATATATATATATATATATATATATATATATATATATATATATATATATATATATATATATATATATATATATATAAAATCGATTTCTGAGTGCTTTTACTCTCAAATTCTTTAATAAATTTATCGTTTGAGATGAATATCTCTACATATATATATATATTCTCAAGTGTTTGGTAGGTATTTATTTAGGATTTGTTTTTTGTACTATATTTTCTTAAATAATGTAGTGTTATATATATTACTATTTACCTTTTAATTTTTAGTTGCTTTTCCCACTTGGCGCACAAACCTGAAGAAGTTCTAATAGGCAAAAGCGATCTATGTTAAAATGTTTCTGAATGTTGGTGGAAACGATTTCTAAGTAATTTCGAAGACTTATGTTAATTTTTCATTTCTGATACTACAATAAAATGATTTCAGGAATTTTTAGCAATTATTAATGTGTAATTTTTAGTTTAACTTTTAGTGTAGTTTAACATATTTTGAGAGTCACAGGGCTTGAAGTAGCACAGCACTATGTCGAATATCACACTGGTGTATTGGGGAAGGGGTATTTAGACAGTAAACATGCTAATTGTCTTTTACAACAGACCTACTCTAGTAAACCACTCCCATGCTTTTAAACAGATATATAAATGGAATGGTGAATTTATACACTTAATTCTGTTTTTTTCAACTACTATTTGGATTGCTTGTTTGTGTGTTTTTAATAGAAAAGATTCTACTTGAACTAGCTTGTGCTTCCCTACTTTCATTAGTGGATTTATACTTTGGAAAGTTTTAAAAGAAAGTATTTCTACCACCTGTTATTAGCTGGGATATTCACGGTATGGTTTTTATTTAGGTGTCATAACTCTAGGGACTCTTAGATCTTCCACACAGAGAAACTTCCTCATTATTTGTTTTTGGACCCAGCATATTGACATACTGGGTTTGTGAGACTTCGGACACCATGAAGATTGTTTGTTTCTAAAAGAAAGAGTTGATTCTGACAAAACTGTGGCAGATGGACAAAATACTAAATGTTAGCGACAGTAGGGTATTTGACTGCGGTGGTGGTGCTGCGGTAGCATTGTCGCCTCATAGCAAGACGTTGTCCCGTTCGATTCTCAGCTAGAGCGCCTTCTCTGTGGAGGCATACGTGAATGGGGCATGCCTTCGTTGAAGGTTCTGCATCAGGGCTGGTAACCTGGTACGTAAAAATCCACTACCAATCATTAGCGGACCGGACTTCCGCTGTGGCGACCCCTAACCAGGAAAAGCCGAAAGACACAAACAAGTGACAGTAGGGTATTTCTTGAAAATGATTATTTAATATACACCAGGCAAGATAAAAGTAAATTTATTTCAGCAATCAGGGAATATCAAGATGCAGGGTATGAGATTCAAGTTGCTGGTTCCAGCTATCGTTTTTTTCCCAATAAACATCTTTATTAAATTATCATATATGACATAGGCAATCTTACATTTATATAAATGAAAAACAAACAACATTGACACCACTTTAGTTGCAAACATTATACATCACAGACACCATTGAAACAACTGTAGTTGCAAACATTATACAGCACTTATAATCTATCCAATCATTGTCAGTTCAGCATTATATGGCTCATTCAAATCCTGCCTCTTAAACCTCATTCCTTCTTTGCATATATTTTTCTCACAATTCCCATTTTTTCCTATGTAGTTTGCAGCTTCCTCTTTTCTAAAGATCCCAATTCCATCTGTTTTATATCTATTACTATATTCACTACTTCTAGTAAAGTTGGTCTAGACCAGTGATGGCGAACCTATGACACGCGTGTCAAAGGTGACATGCCATGACGTTTTGGGTGACACACCAGCGTTCACTAACACCTGAGTTACCAAAGAAACTGAATGAACAAAAATACAAGAAATATGTGGGTCTATATCAGAAGTCCGAACGTTGAATTGTCCGAACGCCGAAACTTCAAACTGGGAAGTTCGAAATCTCAAAATAGCGAAGCCACGGAACACCAAATTTTTTCCCAGGGAAATAATTTGGCGGGCCGTTTCCGCGGCTTTGCTATTTTCTCCACTGTGGTGCGATCTTGGAGTTGGTATATTTAAGTAGGGGGGTGTAGGGGGCACAGCCCCCCACATTGGTGGGTGTGGGGGGCAAAGCCCCCCACATTAGAAAGCGTTTGAAGTGCTCATTTTTCTTTTGTTTTGTGCCGGAACAGCGATTTTTTTCCCTGGGAAAAAAATCGCTGTTATGAGCATTTAAACTTCTTGCATTTCGAATTTCTGGGTTCAATATTTACATAGAAGAACTTATGACAGTTCGACTATGTGTTATAGACCTGAAATATGTGACCCTGCACTCATCTATTAAAACTCAGCAACAAAAAAAGTCATTAACTGATGTTAATCATATGAAATGTAATGCGTTCCATATTTTTTCAGTTCAATTCAAAATTACCATTAAAAGTAAGGTAATTTTTTGGTGCACTATTTTAAGCCCAATATCAGTGCGCATATCAATTTCTCTATTGTAAGTCACTGATTTTTATTTTACTTTTTTTAATACATAACAGCAAACATGCTAGACCAGTTGACATAATGGTTAAGGTCTTTTCCTCCTATGCACAAGGTACAAGGTTCAATCCTGACCTCTGACCAATGCCTGTTTGGAGTTTGCATGTTCTCTCTGTGTCTCCATGGGGTTTCTCCCATGTTCAAAAAACATGCTGTGTGTTTACATCTCAAACTCACCAATGAATGGTGGTGTGGGCAGCAGCACAGACTCTACATGGTGCCCTGTAGGGGGAAGAGTTGTACAGACCAATTGCTTTGGGCATCTACTGTAGTGCGCAATATCCTCAAGATAGGAGAACATGGATCACAGACTGCGAGCGATGGCAGGGCTAGCCACTTGATGGTGTAAAATATTGCTATAGGTAATTTGGTCATGTTGACTAATGTCACCAAAATAGGTATGGGAAGTTACTGGTGATAAGTAGGTTGAGGACCCGACCTACTCTGACCTACGTCAGGGACCCTTGTGTATATACGCCAGACAGCGTCTAATTGCCCAGCCTGGGTTACCTGGGATAGGTCTGTTGAGCGAAAGCTGGTCATAAAACCAAATCTGCCAAACATGAACTGAGAATTGCTACCCTTAATGTAGGTTCGCTGACAGGATGGAGTTTGGAAGTGGATGACATGGCGATACAGAGGAGGCAGGACATCCTATGTATCCAAGAGACAAGATGGAAGAGCAGTGCAGAAAAGCCACTTGGTTTGGGATCCAGACTCTACTATTCAGGAGGGGGACAGGCTAGAAATGGTGTAGGAATTGTGGTGAGAGAGAAGCTTTAGAATGCAGTGAGGGATACCATCAGAATTAATGATAGACTCATGGCAATCAGACTCCAGTATAATGATAGAGCAGTATTCAAAATCTTAGCCTATGCCCACAGCAGTGTTGTGAAGTGAGGAAAATAGTGCATTCAGACAGTTACAGGACCTACTAGATAAAGCAGGACAACATGAAAATGTGTTGATAATGGGTGACTTGAATGCACATATTGAGGCAGACAGAACAGGATATGAGGACTGTTTGAGTCCACATGGGTGGGGCAACAGGAATAAAGAAGGAGAAGCCATTCTAAACTTCTGTCTGGAAAATGGCTTGATAGTAGCCAACACGTGATTCAGAAAGAGAGACAGTCACAAGATCACATACAAGAGTAGCCAACATGCAGCTCAGGTAGATTTCCTCCTAGTAAAGAAAAGGCACTAAGGTAGAATCCATGATTGCAAAGTCATCCCCAGTGAAACAGTCGGCTCACAGCATAAACCACTAGTTGGCACAATCAGTTGCAAGCAGTGGTCAGAAAAGGCTCTAAGGTCAACAGAGACCATGCTGAAGACTTGGTCAACAGAGATCATGCTGAAGACTTGGAAGCTGACTGGAGAGAAAGTACAACAGTTCAAGGAATTACTCAAGGCTTTAGCACCCCAAGAAGAGGAGGAAATAGGTGGAGTCGAACAAGAATGTCAGCACCTAAAAACAGCATGTGTTAGGACTACAGAAAAGATATGTGACCGAGCCAGGAATGGAAATAAGGTACATAAGGAAAGCTGGTGGTGGAATGCAGAAGTCCAGGAAGTCATCAAAAGAAAGAAGGAGTGCAAGAAGAAGTGGGAGACAGAAATGACTGACCAGGCTAGGAAGGACTACTGGTTGGCTAACAAAGAAACTAAGAAAGAAGTTGCAATAGCAAAGAATATGGCATCAGAGGCACTCTACCAACTTCTGGAAAGTGACTCAGTAAGTGGCATAAAGAAACTATATCAGGTTGCAAGGCAAAGACAGAAAGATAAAGAAGATAGTCAGACACCCTTCATAAGGGATGCCAGCAACAACCTGCTCACCAGTCCACAGGACATCAAAGCCAGATGGAAGGAGTATTTCCAACAGCTTCTGAATGAAGAAAACCCCACAGAAGCTGTGCTGCCCTAAAAACAGCCTACGATGAGAGAAGAAGAGGAGCCCACCCTAGAAGAAGTAAGAACAGTATTGAGGAAAATGAAGTCAGGGAAAGCAGCAGGCTCAGATGAGGTCACAACAGATATGATAAAGATGCTGGGTGAGATGGGGAGAAATAGCTCCTGTGGATACTAATAGCAGTGTGGAGAGAAAGGTGTATCCCAGATGACTGGAGAATAAGCATACTCATGCCAGTGTGCAAGAAGAAAGGGGACATCCACACCTGTGGGCAGTACAGATGCATCAACTCCTATAACGTTGCATGAAAGTTCTGGAGAGGGTGATTGATAAATGGATATGCAGAGCAGTAGAATGTAAGATGGGAGATGAGTAGTTCGGTTTCAGATCAGAATGCAGCACAATTGACCCAATGCTTGCAGTGAGACAGATATTTGAGAAGAAGCTAGAGATGAGCAGGGAGTTCAACTGGGCATTCCTAGACTTGGAGAAAGCATATGATAAGGTCCCAAGAAAGCTGATCTGGGCAGTACTGTAGTGGTTTGAAGTCCCAGAAACATTGGTAGAATTAGCGCAGGCTATATACAAGGACCCAATGATTCAAATACGAACAGTGTTCGGCCTCACACAGGGGTTCCCAGTGGGAGTGGGTGCACACCAGGGTTCAGCTCTGAGTCCACTGCTGTTCATACTGGTGATGGACTACATTAGCAAACAGGTCGGAGGAGACGTATCAACAAAGCTGCTGTATGCAGACAATGTGGCATTACAGGCAGACTCTGCGCTAGAACTTCAGCAAAGGATAGGAGAATTGAATGCAAAACTGAAGGCACATGGGATGAACTTTAGCACAGATATGACAGTGGTAATGGCAGCAAACTGGGGAAATCAGAAGAAGCTCAGAACAGAGATAGAAGGGAAGATAGTGGAATAGGTAATCGGCTTCAAGTATCTGGGAGGGGTGGTTGAGGAGAAGGGAAGTCTGAATAAAGAGGTCAAAGCTAGAATCAGAATGGCTGCAGCCAACTGGCAAAGAATGTCAGGTGTAGTCTATAACAGAAGAATGCCAAAGAAGCTGAAAAGTAAGGTGTACAAGACAGTGGTGTGACCAGTACTACTGTATGGTACAGAAACCTGGGGAGTAAAGGCAGAACAGTTGAAGAAGCTAGAGGTGATGGAAATGTAGTGCCTGAGAAGGGTGGTAGGATGCACACTGTGGGATAGACAAAGAAATAAAGACATAAGAGCAGAAGCCAAAGTAACTCCAGTTGCAGAAAAGATCAAAGAGAACATATTATGATGGTTTGAGCACATGTGTAGAAAAGCAGAAGGCAATCTGGTGAGGAAGATTTGGGACAGACAGGAAGAAGGTAAGAGGAAATGAGGATGTCCAGCAAAGGGATGAATTGGATGGAATGTGTGAAAAATCATCTGCAACAATCAAGGCAGGAATGGGACACTAAATCGAGAGAGATGATGACAGTTAACACGATACCCTGACCTCATGTAGAAAAAAATGGGAAAAAGGGGGCTGATGATGATGATGAACAGCACACATGATTGGACTGTATTTTTATAAATAAATGAATATGTAAAGAATTCTGTCTTGTTCAGGGATGGTGACACGCCAGCAGAGTAAAAATAGGCATTTTGTGAATTTTTGACACACTGAGCCTAAGAGGTTTGCCATCACTGGTCTAGACTTTGATTTTCATTTTCTAGTAATTGCTTTTTTCAATCCATTTCACTCATCTAGTATCTCTGACAGAGTGGTCCACAGGGAATCCCTAAAGTCTGCCAACTCATTCATTCCCAAAAAATATGCTCCCAAACACGTCTTTCTTGCCCATCATACCTCCAACATTTGCTATCCACCTGAGGAAAAAATCTTTAGAGTCTACTTGGGTATAAAAATACCTATGTAAACACTTCCAGGCAAAGATCCTAAATCTTCTAGCCTTTGTTGCATATCTGTGAGATATACATATATCCCCCATTGTCCCTTTGTGAATTGCTTATCCAATCTGTCTTCCCAATCCTTTCTAAGCTCCTCTAATTGATTCTTATAATTATCATGCAATATTTTATATACTCTACTAATTATACCTTTTTTAATGACAGCTTCTGTTCTAGATTATATTAAAAACTCCACCAGTGCTGGTCTTTCATTTAGGACCCCCTATTTATTTCTCTTTGTGTATACTCTGATATCAATCCTTGATAGGGAAGGCAATCCCTAGCCTGCAGTCAAAAATAAATTCTTGGCCTCTTCCCATTCTATTACCACTCACTTTCTAGTTATGTGTTCCCAATACCTTGGTTCCTTTGCCAGTTTTCTCCAATAAATTCCAGCACCCTCATGCCTATTATCTGTATCCCTGACCACAGTCATCCTTATCAGCAGAATCTCTTTTCTCCATTCTTGTGCTGATTTGGTTCTTAGAATGCTCCCTGCTATTTTATGAATATAATACTCTGTATGATTTTGTTGTTCTCCTTAAGAGTCTGCATCCAACATTCCAATCTCTCCTTATTTCTTGTGCTTCCCCCACATCATCATTATTCCTTTCCACTTTGAATTATAGTTTTCTGCTTGTGCTAAGAATAAGAACCTTAACTGTGTTGCTCTAAAGTACCCCCTCGAATTGGGTAAACTTAGTCTGCCTTGTTCTGTTGGAAGAATCATCTGACTCTTGCTATCTTCCCTTACCAGATAAAATCCTTCAACTCTTTTTTTAATTGCTATCCACAGTTTCTCCTCTGTTTGATAAAACTTTGCCTCACCTGTACATAAGACTAAAGGGACTAAAATTTTAATTGCTTGTATCTTAGCATCCATATCCATATAACAAAGATTCCAGTTTCTCAGTTTTTTTATTATCTTCTGTTTAGTCTCTTCCCACATATCCTTAGCTGCTACAACAGAGTCATTTCTAATCCATACTCCTAAATACTTCATTTTATCATGTCCCCATAAATAAGGATATTGTTCGACCAATTTATGTGTGGTACATAATTTCCCACTATTGCCTTTGTTTTAGCTTCATTCATTTGTATCCTGAGAAGACTGGAAACTGTCTTAAAATGTTCCACAACACTGTAATCTCCCTTTCTGGTTTTGTCATGTATAAACTAATGTTATCTACAAATAGAGCTAGCTTTTCCTGACTACCATACCAATTATATCCTTGAATTTCTGAGTCCTTTATTTTCTTTGCCAGTGGCTCTAAATAATGTAAACAACAAAGCGGGCAACCCTGCCTGGTTCCTCTACTCAAGCAGAAGTTATCAGAGAGAACTCCACCCACTTCAGTTTTCACCTCTGAGCCCTATATACTCCTAATCAACCTTATTATTGTGCCAAGGAATGCAAATACTTCCATTACTATAATCATAAAATCCCAGCTTACTCTGTCAAATGCTTTCAGTAAATCAAGACTCACCAAAACAGTGGCATTTTTCTTACATTCTGCTTCCCCCTGGATCATCATTGTTCTGTTAATGTTGTCATTTGTTTGCCTCCCTCCACAAAAACCACAATGATACATATTTATCAATTTTGGTATCACATTTGTCATTCTTTTACATGTTATAGACATAAACACTTTAAAATTATGGTTTAGAATTGAAATAGGCCTATATGAAGCTGGATCTGATGGATAAACACTTTAAAATTATGGTTTAGAATTGAAATTGGCCTATATGAAGCTGGATCTGATGGGTCTTTACCATCCTTAGCTTTCTTCTGGGATGTTGGTCCTTCTTCTCATTTTAAAATACTGTTAAACAAAACCTTCCAGAGCTTTATCACGTTTTTTCCCCCCTAACTTGCAAACTTCCAGAGGAATACCATCTATTCATGGAGACTTTCATGTAGCTTGGTTATACATCACCATTTTATTTCATCTCTTCTCATCTCTTCCTATGTTAATAATTAAGCCTTATCCACCTCTAACCTTGGCATATTTAGTTCTTTCATAAATATCTCCATTTGTACTTTTTCTTTACTTCCACATTTCTTTGCTTTATACATATTTTCATATAATTTCTGAACTATTTCTAGTACTTCTACAGGATTGTTTGTTGTCTTCCTTGTGATAGGCTCTCTAAGCTTGACAATAATCCCTTTTACTTTCAGTTGCCTGAGCTGTTATGCTAAAAGCATTTATGCTTTGTTGTTATAAAAAAAAATAAAAAAAAAACAGTTGCTTAACAGCAATCTTTCTAAACTCATGCATATTATCCAGGTAGTCTCTTATTTATCTATGTTATTTATTTATAAATTATAAATAAAATAAATAAATAAATATTCATTGGATACATATGAAACTATCAATTTAAAGCATATGTTCCTGTGAACTATATTTTCTGTCTAACCTAGCCCAGTTTTGTATCTTGAGGAAAAATACGTAAACTCTCTCCGAGCTCCTACTACTGAATTCACATCTTCCATACCAAATATTGGCATAAAATTCTTCAAAAATCTACTCTCTTTTGTTATATTTTCCTTTGAGGCCCTACAGATACATCCTCACTGTTGCAAATCAAATTCCATTCCCCACCTATAAGTAATATTCCCTACTGAAATCTGATTATTTCTGCCAGAATTTTCTTAAGCATCATTGTAGCAGTTTTTTTTCCAAATATTTCTTTATTTTCTTTTATAGCATATAACACGTAACACAAACAGCCCAACAAGACACAATAAAAAAAAAATGACTTGAACATGAATCAAGAGAAAAAAAAAAGACCAACCTATGTACATTATATACATTAAGTGCCATATTAAAGAGCTCAGTTTAAAATACTCATATATGACTTTAGTTAAACATAACTTGCATATGCTGTAGAAAACATTTTGTTGTATAAAAATTAAGGTAGTATAAGCTATCAAGACTTCATAGAGAAGAAAAAAGAAAAACAACATTATTCTGCCTAGCTCATTCTGAAATAATTTCTAAGAGGGCCTTCCAATACTTTAAAAGATATACCCACTTGTTGAGGCTAGTTGAGGTCAGTTTATGTGCTAGAATATATTTGTGCGCCATTTGTATGAAGTTTACCCAGGAGCACTTACTCCTATCCAGCCAGTTTTGAGTAATGTATAATTTTATAAGTGAGAAGATGGAGACTAAGATATAAAGTTTGGGTTTTGAATGATTTTCCGGGGCAATATGCAAAACTGCAAATTCCCATGACAGGGTGGATTTTTCATAACTCATCTTCTCAAGCCTAGCTCTCAATGAGCACCAAAGTTTAAATGAACATTTGCAACTCCAGAAGATGTGGAGTAAGTCAGCTTTCTGGGTTTTACAATAGGAACATATAGGGAAAGTTTTGGCATTAAATGTAATCATAATTACTGGGGTTAAGTATGCATTATTATAAATCATTATTTGGTATATATAAGCTTTTTGTAGGGGGTTAGATCCATTGTAGTTTTGATGGCCTGAAGTTTCTGTGTATCAGTAAAGTCAACAAGTTGTTCTGACCAATATTCTGAAATTAAAATGGAAGATTGGTGTTTAAGTTGGGAGATCAGTTTATAAGAACTTGTTGACATTTTTTTCGTTGTGAGAAGCAGCATCACTAGAAGTTTACAAGTATTTAGACTATTCTCCTGAACCTCCAGATCTTTTGTCAATGAGGGTGTTAGGTCTCTAATTTGTCTCAAAATTATATTGTAACTCTTAGGAAGATTTAAGGTAATTCTAGCTTCATATAGGTTCATAGGTAGATACTAGGCTATCTGCCCAAAGGCATTTATAAGCCTAGCCAGAATGTGTTGCCTTTCGCCGCCCCCTTAGATTAGTTCCCTGTGCCTCTGTCCAGCAGAGCCACTGAAGTGATCCCCGAGGTAAACTTTCTGTTTCCCATCCACTCGTCAAGGTTTCTTTTGAAGAGTGTTAGTGAGGAGCTCTGCTTAATGTAGATTGGGATCTTGTTCCAAAGCATGGGAAGTCTCTGGGACAGGAATCTATCCCTCCAGCACCTCCTATTTATTGTTGTGGTGAGGTTTAGATCCTTAGAGCGTGTGGCTCGAGGGGATAAAGTTTTCTTTAGGTGGAGCATGTCTATCAATTCTGGGTTGGACATTGTCTTGTATGTCAGGCAGAGATCACCTCTGAGTAGGCGGTATGCAACTGAGTACAACTGGAGTTTCTTCAGTCGAGCTGTATAGGGCATCTGTTTGAGGCCATTGATCCTCTTGGTGAGGTACTTCTGTGGTCTTTCCAGCTGTTGCAGGTGTCTTGTAAGGTACATCCCAAATGGGGCATTGTACTCTAAGATGGGTCTGGTGAGGGATGAGTAGAGGGGCACAATGACCTCTTTTGATCTGGACGCGAACCCTTTTGTGATGAGGTGGGCCACGCAGAAGGATTTTCTAACCACTTCAGCAATGTGATTATCAAAGGTGAGATTACTGTCTACTTGGGTCCCAAGATCCCTTATTACATCTTCCGTATTTAGGGGATTACCACCTATGTAGTAGTTTGTGGGTACTTTGTTTTTTCCAAAGGGGATGACTATGCACTTTTTGGCATTTAGCTTGAGGCCATGATTTTGACACCAGGTATCTGTCTCAGTGAGACCCTTTTGGAGGATGTCAGTGTCAGTCTAAAAGTCAGTTATAGCCCCTAGTTTGCAGTCGTCTGCGAACTTGGTCAGCCATAGACCTCCTGTGCTTGCCTGTACCTCTGAGAAGTATATGCCAAACAGGAGGGGTCCTAGGACTGAGTCCTGGGGAACGCCACTTGTAACTGGTTTAGAGACGGACCTAGCTCCCGCAACTCTCACCATGTGGGTTCTGTCCGTGAGGCAGTTGGCAACCCATCTTGTGACATAGGGGTTTATGTTCAGGCTGGTGAGCTTGTCTATAATACCAGAATGGGGAATGGTGTTGAAGGCCTTAGCAAGGTATAGGTAGGCTGTGTGTACCACCTTTCCCTAGTCTATAGCCTTGGTAACTGTCTCAAAGAAGTCCATTAGGTTTAAGAGGCATAATCTGCCCTTAACAAAGCCAAACTGGGTAGGGTCCAGTGTTTGGAGGTTCCTAATGTCTCTGTTAATGAGTTCTATGATGATGTGCTCCATAGCCTTGCAGACCAAGCTAGTCAGGCTTATAGGGCGATAGTTCCCGGGGTCTGTTGTGGCTCCACCTTTGTGGATAGCGGTAGATTCCTAAGAGCATAAATATCCCAAAGAATAGAGGTAGATTCCTAAGAGCATAAATATCCCAAAGAATTCTCTTTTTGATAAGGGGGAACATGCTTAAATTTAACATGTCATTCTTCATTTTTATGTTAGGATTTAAATGCAGTGGTTGTAACATCTGTAATGCACTATATAGGTCCAGGGAAGTCAATAATTTATGTAATCGTGCAATGGAAGCTTTTAACGAAGTGTGTATTTTATAAGATGTAAGATTAATTGTATTAAGAAATGGTAGAGTCTTTGGGTTAACGTTACATGATTTAGTACAGTTGTACCACAATTGTACCCAAGTCAGTACCCACCCTTTCTTTGCCTGGTCAAAAGTTGAGATTTTCATAATTCTGTTTGCACATATAATGTCATAATATAAACTAAAAACCGGTAAACCTAACCCTCCATTTACCCTAGGACGGATTAGCTTCTGGTAGCTAATTCGGTTTAATTTTGGGTACCAGATAAATTTTATTAAGATTGCATTCATTTTTTTGAAAAATTTACTGTTAATTATTGAGTTAGAAGCTCTGAGATAGAATAGTATTCTTGGGAGTATATTCATTTTGATCACTGCTATCTTTGACATAAAGGGTAAGTTTAAAACATTCCATCTTTGAATGTCTTGGTCAATACTTGAGAGTAACTTCAAGATATTGTTTTGAAGAAAGACCTTTTCATTTGCTTGAAAGGAAGTCCCAAGATATTTTAAGAAGGAGTTGACTTTTATTCCTGATTCTAGGAAAAAAGGAGTTTAGCGGGAAAACAGACGATTTATTTAGATTAAGTTTGTAATTAGAGAATTTTGAAAAGATGGCAATCGAGTTTAGTAACTTATTTAAGTCCGTGTGTGGTAAAGAAAAGTATGTATTGAGATCATCGGCAAATGCTGAGAAGGTAGTTTTATTTTTAAATAAATTCAGGATAATATAAGTTTTTTGTTTTATAAGAAGGAAGAGGAGTTCTGTGTAGAGGTTAAAAAGGAAAGGTGATAATGGGCAGCCCTGTCTCACTCAGGTTATTGATATTTATTCTTTTGTAGTATGTTTTATTGACAAATACATTTGTAGTGGGATTAAGATAGAGGGTATATATTGTGTTTATAAAACTCTTGGGCAAGTTAAAATAAGGTAAGACTGCAAACAGAAAGCTATGATTCATTCTGTCGAAAACTTTGGATGCATCTAATGCAAGCGCATATATAAGGTGTTTTTGGAGATTGGAAAGTTACATTACTGCATCCAAATTTAAGGTACTGTCACATGTTTGCCTTTCAAATATGAAACCTGATTGTTCTGGTGAAATAATATTGTAATTACCTTTTTAAGTCTGTTGGCAAAGATTGCTGGTAATATTTTCATATCTGTATTAATAAGAGAAATGGGCCTATAGTTGAGGTTTTTTTTTATCTTTGTTATTCTTGGGAATAAAAACAGTTTTAAAATTAAGTAGAGATCTGAAATACCCTTATCTATTATATAATTGAAAACTGGTAATAGAATTTTCACTGTTCCTTCACTAAAAGTTTTATAAAATTCAGCTGTAAAGCTATCTGGTTCCGGGGCTTTATTTGGTTTAAGAGGTTTTGTTACTGATAGGATCTCTTGCTTGGATAATGGAGATGAAAGAGAATCGTACTGAGATTGGTTTAATTTTGGAAATGCTAATGTGTCCAGTAAGCACTCTCTATCTTGATTGTTAAGGGAAAATTCTTGTTGACCATACAGTTAGGAGTATATGGTTTCGAACAGACCCACAATTTCAGAGTTAGTAGTATATGTTTTATCAAGATACTCTAGGCCTGTTATGGTAGGGATCTTATTGTTACCATTTATTATTCTTGCTAAGATTTTGAAAAGGGTCTGAGACCATTCAGCAGAGTTAACCAATGTTTTCATTGTATAAAATGAACAATGACTAGCATGAAGGAGGAATAGATCGTTCTGAAGTTTGTTCAGTTGTTTTTCTAAAATTGAGCAGTATTTGTATTGTAATTTCTCTTCTATCAATTTAATATTTCTCTTAATTTGCGTTTCCTGTTGATTGAACAGCTTTTTATAGAAGGATGCTTTTTGTATAAGTAAGCCTCTAATTTGGGTTTTTAAGGCCACCCATTGTACGTCATAGGGAATTGTTGAAGTATCTATTGTTGTACCCAGAACCTCTAACAGAAGATTAACAACTTATTTAACATCTTTTTTTTAAGTAAATTTGATTTTAACGTCCAATTATATGTCTTTAGTGTTGTAGTGGAAATATTTGACCAAGGCAGTTTAAGGGTGATTATTGTATGGTCTGAGAAAAATCTAGGTTTTATAAAGAACTTAATTTCCTCTTTGAAGAAAAAAATCAGAGATCAAGAAAAAGTCTAGCCTGGAGCAAGTTTTATTATGTGGAAAGTAGAAATGATATTTAGGGAGGTGTGTATTCTTGTCCTGCAAGTAATATGGGTCCAACAGATTATAGTCAGTTATCAGGTCTGATATTGCTATGGAAGCCTGCGCATTGTAGGATTTATGTTTACTGGTCCTATCATGAACTGGGACTACTAAAGAGTTCCAATCTCCACCTAATATATAGTAATAGTTGGGAAGTAATGATAGGATATTATATGAGGACATAATAACATTTTGCTGTTTCATACAGGGGCCATATATGTTTAGAAACAGTATTGGTTTATCTAAATTTGTTTTTTTTTATGTGAAGTAGCACCATCTTCCATTAGTGTCAGAGTTATACATGTGGAATCACTTATAACAACCTAAAATGATGAATAAATGTAACATATAAGATACTGGCATATAGTGATCTAATGCAAAAAATAATATTGTCTTTTCCTGGTATACAAATAAAAGATGATAATATTATGTATAACACTTTGCCAAAGAGCACAGAAAACAGACAGTCATTAACTTTGTTAACCAGAAATAAACCAAGGTTCCTTTTGAATAGCTCAAGCTTAATAGGTTTCCATATTAGGGAGGTTATTCTTCCAAAAGCAGGATATAGTGACAAGTAATATCAATTATTCAGCTTGTTTGTCACTTCATAGATGAAAAAAAAAAAAGGATCACAATTAGTCTTTTGGCCAGAGTTTTAATTTCTGGTTTGTATATGTTGCATCTCATTTTACACCCAAATACTTGCCTAAAACAATGATTACAGAGCATGGAAAACAGATGCCTTCTCCATGAATTTGACAGGTCTGTTCCTGTATGCTCTTCCTCCAACTCCCTTGATACCTAGAGTATTTCTCAAAATCAAGGAGCTTAGAGTAAAAGTAATCTTAATAGCACCTTTTAGCCACAACAGTGCTAGTTTCCTCTCCTGAACAAGAAGGCAAGAAGAAAATGCAAAGTGTTACCTCATCCTCAGCAGGCAGATCTTCATGCTCAAAACAGGGGTCACCTTTTACAACTAAACCTGGCCACTCTTGGATGATCATACCCTAAATGTAGGCAGGCACAAGAATTCTGAGGATGTGCTAAATATTATGAAGGAAGCTAGGAAGCTTAATGCAAGAAAATCATACGTTGTCTACTGGTGCCAGTTCAAGGATCTTGACCGAAAGAGAGCTTAAAGTGGCTATGGTCCTAGAATGTCTGTTAAGCTTTTACAAATCACATTTACTTTTCACCTCTGTAAATGTGCATGCTTCAGTTAATTCAGTCTGTCTCCTTATGGATCTTCCTCTGTGCTCCAGGGAGAGATAATTGCTCCACCATGGGATTTCATCTGTGTGTCAGAAAAAAATTACCTTGGCCCCTACAGAACCAGCTGATTCATCTTCCCTTCAATCCCTGTCTTGGAAGACTATGTTTATGGTGCCTGTTACCTCTGCCAGAAAGATTTCTGGGCCTCAAGCCTTGATGTGCAAAGGACTGTTATTGCTCTTCCATCAGGATGGGAAATCCCTGAGTACCAAACAGTTTCATGCCTAAGGTGGTATCTGAAATTACCCTGAATCATGCTATTCAGCTACCAGTTTTATTTCCAAACCCACAAAATTCAGGAGAAAGAATTTTGCATTTCTTTGACATGCATAGACAGATGGGGTTTTGCTTGCATAGAAATGAATAATTCAGAAATTCTTATGACCTACTTAGCTCATTTGCAAAAGGGAAACAGGACAGACATGTTAACAAGTAAACTATAGGACTGCATTTCTTTTTGTTACTTGAACCTTGGCAAACCCATCCAGGCTAAATTCAACCAATAAGACATGGCTTTGTAAGTCACAACTCATGCTCAAAAAAAAAAAAAAACACTACTGTTTTTCCCCAAATCACTCTCTCATGACACAAAAAATCTAAATATAAAATCCTGCCTCTTAATAGTTAATAAAGTCACTTCTCATAGCAAATTATTAGGGATGATCGTGGATGATAATCTTACAGTTCACTTGCATATACAAAATTGCATAAAAAAAACTATTAATGCTTTACAGAGCCAAAAACCTTCTCACCAACACAACTAAAACTATGTTTACCACTACATACCCCCTTCCCTCAATACCTTATGTGGCTCCCATCCTTACTAACCTCCAGGCATCACAAACACACAAAAAAAAAAATACTTGAACAATGCTATAATAAAGTGGCTAAATTTGCAGCAAATACCCCTTCCAGAACCCACAACTGTATAGCACTAAAAACCTAAATTGATTAGAACTACCCCATCAACTAACATACACAGCTTCGTACCACCAATACTTCCTTCAGAGAGGCCTCTTAGAAACGGATAATTGGTGCCAGAGTCATGGCCTTAAGCTAAACGCCAAAAAATGTATAGTCATACCCTTTGGGAAAAACAAGGTACCGACAAATTACCACATAGGCGGTAATCCATTAAGTATGGAAGAGGTAATCAGGGACCTAGGGACCCAGGTTGACAGTAACCTCTCATTTGACACTCACATAGCCAAAGTGGTTAGGAAGACCTTCTATATTGCCCACCTTATCATGAAGGGTTTCACATCTAGATAAAGAGAGGTCATTGTGCCCCTGTACTCTTCTCTTATCAGATTGAGTACAATGCCCCATTTGGGATGTATCTCACCCGACACCTGCAGCAGTTGGAAAGACCCCAAAAGTTCCTCACCAAGAGGATAAAGGGTATTAAACATATGTCATATGCTGCCCGACTGAAAAAACTCCAGCTCTATTCAGTCGCATACCACCTACTCAGAGGTGATCTGTGCCTGACGTACAAGGCCATGTCCAATCCTGAATTAATGGACATGCTCCACCTCAGAAAATCCAAATCCATCAGAGCCACGAGAACAAGTGACTTAAACCTCAACACAGAAATAAATAGAACGTGCTGGAGGGACAGATTCATAACCCAGAGGCTCCCTACACTCTGGAACAGAATCCCAGTCCATGTTAGGCAGAGCCCCTCACTGACTCTATTCAAGAGAAATCTCGACGAGTGGATGGGAGATCGTAGGTTTACCCCGGGGGTCATCTCTTTGTCATTACTAGACAGAGGCATAGTAAACTAAACCCTAAAAGGGCGTAGTATTCTCATCCTAAGGGGTGGTGTAAGCCACATACACTCTGGCTAGGCTTATAAATGCCCTAGGGCAGATAGCCTAGTACGAACCTATGAACCTAATTATTCAGCCTCCTTATGCAGCACTAAATACCATCCTACACAACTATGTTCCCATATGGTCATTACAATCCAGTGACCAAAAACTCTTCTCTGTCCACAAACCAATCAAATCTGCTTGACATGAGCTATTCTCATACCATGTTACTAAGGTATCTCCTTACCTGTATCCATCAGGTCAGTAACCTCCCGCCAGTCCTTTAAAACTATTCTGAAAGATTTCCTAGCCAAAATCTGGCTCTGTTTTCATTCACCCTCAGGAAAAATGATATCTCTAAATATGAGCAAGTACATATTCATACCGTACAACTCCTTCTTCCCCCTTCTTCAATCACTTCCTTACTTCAATCAGTTTATCTCCCCTGACTATCTAAATATGCCATAACCCTGTTTTTCTCTCATTTCATATTGTATTTCCTGTTTGTATTATATTAATGTACCTCTAATTTTTCTAAACTGGTTAAAATGTCTTTAAATATTAAATCATTGTCATATTAGTTCTATCTCTTCTTGATCAATGTTTTTACATTATGCCTAATTTGCTATAATTATTTAAATTGCAGATGTTTCTGTATGATTTTTGAAGATTGTAAAATTATTGTTTTTAAAATGTTTTTGTAATACTTTGGAGCTTTTCTCCCAAGGCGTCTGCTGAAAATGGGCACCTACCCATTCAGACTTTCTCAGTAATCAAATGTCATTAAATAAATAAATTAGTGTCCACTCCACTTTTGTCTTCCTTGGAGGAGTTATTACCCTGGCTATATTTGATGCAGCTACTTGGTCATCTCTTCCCAGCTTCTCCAAACACTACAATCTAGGGGCAGTCTGTAGGTCCGGGACAAGGTTTGCCTTTGCTGTCCTGTGAGGCCCCCATATCCAAATGACATTCTTCCTCCCCTCTGGAACATTGTATTTTGGGAATCTTTCCAAATGTGAGAAATGCAACAGTGAATACTGTAATAAACATACTATAATTGTCTTAGGAACTTGCCACAAATTTAGATATTTCAGTCACTGTTACAGTCATGTTCCCTTCCCTCCTCCCCCCTTTTCTGTTGCCCGGTTGGGGAGGATATCTAGTTCCCATGAGTTAGCTTCCCACTGGACCCCATCCCTCCTTTGTTTACCACCAGGAGAGAGGAATTACAGTTCTTTGGAGTGGACTTGTAATGTTTAGTACTATTCCCATCTTGTGCACTATCGCTCTAGCACTTGGGTCTTTTCCATGGCCTTTGTGGGGACAAGAAAGATCTACAGATTGTGTTGACCCATACACTCTTTGTAACACTGATGTACCTATGCTTTTGGTAGGAGAACTTCAGTTGAATCCCTAGGGGAGAGTAGTGTTGTAAAAGCTGGCTGACAAAGAGCTACCTACACCTAAGATATTCCTAAATGTGAAGACTCCAACAGTGACACTATTCAAGCATCTCCATTTATGGTACATTCTTAACACTACTGTACTGTCTACTTGTATAATATAGGATTCATTTTTCTGTATGAATTTAACATACAGTTACACTAATATAACATTTCTAGGTAGACTCCACTCTTGCATTTATCCCTTATGTGACTAACACCTGCTCATCCATCCTTTGGGGAATGAAGCTCAATCTTTTGCAAGACTAATTTTCATGGTAAGGTTACATACAGGGCAAATTTATGAACTTGGCTGTAGCAAGTGGTGATGCAGTAGTCTTTTGAGAGAGAGAGAGAGAGAGAGAGAGAGAGAATATATATGGAAATGTACACATGTGTTAGAGGAACAAGGCTGGAGGGACTTGGGCCTAGAAAAGTAGAAAATCCTCATGGCTGACTGCATGACAGCCTCATAAGAATGGCCCTTTCTATACTTAATGATGAATGATTGAGAGGGCTGATGCTTTGTGAGTTAAAAAAATGCAAATGTTATCTTCTGAAAAATTAGGTTTACCAGAAATCAGTCTGTCATTAGTTTAAGAGAATGCAGTTTTATCAAACTCTCCTTTCATCAAGAATTAAAAGACACATGAGAAATGCTACTGATTTAGGTCTGGAGAAGTCTTCTTCTCCATCAGTCCATTAATCTCCTGATTTGCCTGTCCTGTTTTTTTAGTTATCTTGTCTGACTCATTGTTCTGTCATCATTGTCCATGCTTAGTTAGCCCTTTTGGGGCTTACTTCTATTATTTTTTTTTTTAGTAATATAATTGCACTGGCTTTCCACAAGTTAGTGGAAGACAGCATTAATCGTTATTCTTCAGTGAATTCTTCATCTCAGGTCTTCAGTAACAGATGTTTGCCCTTCATGACACTTTATGAATGGCATGTGATATCTGATTTCTCTTGGAGGAGGCTTTAGTAGCCATCACTGCTGCTCAATGAACTTCAGAGTTGCAGATACGTACCTAAAGCCATATTTGTTGTTCACTGACTAGTTTCTCTGTTAACAAACTCTCATTTCTATCCTCTACTAGGTTTGATATGTAACTTAAATTAATCAGTCTTCTATTTTTTGGTCGGAGTGTTGTACAGAAAATATGTTCCATACATCCTGATTCAGTAACACTTGTAACTATCTCTGGAGAGCTTGTGAACATGGACAAAACAATTGCTGTTGTCCTCTGTTCCGGTAAGAAAAGGTACACCAGCGAACAGACACTCCAGGTAGAGCAGTTACTGCATAATATTTTGTCATCAGATGGCCAATAGGATTTCAGCTAATATGTTTATTGGGCATTCCACCAGGATTTTGGCTAATTTCTGTGCTTGATTCAGGAACATGTTCATGGTGGACATCTGTGCCACAGCTCCCTTCCTTGTAAAAATATGGGATTAGTAGGAAGCTTGTACCCCATAACCCATGTAGACAATGGGACAAAGGAGGCAAGGCCCTCCAAGTGTGGGTAATCAACATTTAAGAAAAGACATGCCAGACTGCTTGAAAAGAAGCACTCATGTTCCTTTCATTGTAGGGTTTTCTCTAAGTTTGGCTAGTGAGGTGACTACTACTATAAATTTTTGGACCAATTATGTGAGATCAGTTTAGGGACCAGATATATGGGCCTCAAACATCACGGTTTAACTCAATTTCCCTGACAGCTCTAAGCCAAATATATGTTTCTTTTGGTGGGTTTCACTGAAGTATTGCTTTATTGGCTTGGATGTTTAGAATTCAAACTAACCTCAGTGAACAGTCATTTATCTGTTCAGGACTTGTATATTTGTCTAACTGGAATGTGACTACAGATATTGTCTTCTAGCTGAATCTATCTTCAGTCAACATTTATCCTTCGAGAACTGCATACATTTGTCCAAATGGAGTAGTAGTATCATTTTCCACTGGCACTGTCTTTTTCAGTGCAAAGCAGTATTCACCACCCTTTATTGTTACACTGTCAGATGACTTACTCATCCTTAGCTTATTTGATAAGACCACCTTCATGTCCCTTTCCTCTTCTGTTATTCCTGCTGCTACTACAGATGTCCTTCCTTATCACTGTTGCACTATTCCTTACTAAAAAATATCCTTCCAAGGATAGCCATACATCTGACCAGCATACTAAAATCTTAGGCCATTCCTGGTGCCGTATGTTAGACATATGTCCTATGTCCAGGACATAAGGTATAGAAGTGATGTATGAGGTCCACTCCTCAGAATTTCTTTGTCACCAGTCTGAATGCTACCTTTTGAGCTACTGAGCCTATGGCAAATAAGTACCCCGTTGGGGACTTTTCCTTCTTCCTTTTTGTTGGTTTACCATTTTAGGTGTCATCCAGAAAGGGGAAATGTGAGTGTGGAAGGCAGATTCCCCATAAAGATAGACACAACAAGTGCCTTTTCTGCCTAGGTGCAGGCCACGATCACACTCAATGTGCTGTTTACCAAGCTTTTGTACCTAAGACCCTTCATAGCCATTTGTCCTCCCTTTCTGTTTTACCAAGAGCACCAATGTCTGAAGTTGCTTGCTGAGGGAATCATGGCCTTTGAATCTGCCCGCCCTGATGTTCAGCTGCCTGTTAAGAAGTCATAGCTTACTGCAGAATTCACAGTATCCATATTTTTCCCTATCTGGATGACCTTCTCATTCGAGCTCCATCCCAGCAGTTTCTTCTTCACTTACCTTTACTTTGCTTCTACTCTAGAGTGTGGGATTCACCATCAGTCTCAAAAAATCTGTTCTGACCCCTTCACAGGATCAAGTTTTCCTGGGATGCAGGATTCAGACCTTTCCTATGATGATATTTCTTCCTCCTCCCATGGTCATCTTCTTGACATCTTTCTTCCAGTCTGCTCTTCTTTTACAAGTGCTGTCTTCAAGACAGTTTCTGTCGCCTCTGATGCACAATGCTTCTACCATTCCCATTATTCCTTTCGCCTGACTCCACATGAGGAAGCTTAAGTGATATCTAAAGACAATCTGGCTTCAACATTGTCATTCTCTGGAGTTCCCATTCCTCTCTTGCCTTGTCTCAAACAGGAATTTCTGTGGTGGATTCATCAGTTCTCTCTGAATCTAGGGCTACCTTTTCAAGTTCCTGCCTCCACTCAGGATTTGTACACAGATACTTCAGATCTTAGGTGAGGGGTTACTTCCAACAATGTCCAGGTTCATGGAGTGTGGTCTCCCCAACAAATGGAGGACCACATCAGCATCAAAGAGATGACAGCTCTGATTTTGGCTCTTCAAGCCTTGCATTCCCTTTGGCCTCAGGATCCTTTCCATGTTTGTGTAGAAAACACCGCTGTTATGTGGAACATAAACAAGGAGCACAAAGTCATACTTTCTTTGCAGGCTAGCTGTTTTTGTTTGGGAATTTGCTTTCCACCATTATCTGATCCTTCAGGCAGTTTGCATTCCCTCAGAGCACAATCTTGTAGCAGACAACCTGAGCAGATCCAGGTTATATCCTCGTCAATGGATGCTTCAGAAAGAGGTGTTCCTAGACATTATCTATTGGTGTGGCACTCCTCAAGCACATCTGTTTGCCACCCCTCTGAACAGGCAAATTCCTAGAGTCTGTTCCAGGCTGATGAGTCCTCCAGCTTGGAAAGTGGGCACCATGTTGTTTTTTTGGAAAGAGATGTTTCTGTATGCTTATCTCCCTTCTCCTCTATTGACAAAGGTCTTACCCAAGATCATGTTGAACAGACCCAAAATCATCTTGGCGACTCCATTTAGTCCCAAACAGTACTGGTTCTCCCTTCTCCTTCATGTGGCCACACCAGGGGCAATCATTACAAGTTACCTCACAGGATGGCTGTCCTCACACAGGACAAGGGCTCTCTCATTCACCTTCATCTGCTCTCCCTATATCTGCCTCTTTGGGTAATAGGGTTTGACTCCTTTTTGACACAGGTTTTCTGAGGACGTGCTTCGGATTTTGCAGGAGGCCAAGAAATCCACTACTAGAAAATCCAGTGTTGCTAAATGGAAAAGATTTTCTCATTAGTGTCACAGACATGAACAGGGCCCTCCTTTAGAGGATATTCCTACTGTTCTTTCTTGTCTGTGTGGGTTGCTCAGTTGTGGACTGGCATAGTCATCTGGTAAAGCTCATTTGTCAGCCATCTCTACTTGTCTGCCTTTAGATCTGCCACTTTCCTCTAAATTTGAAGTTAATTTTTAAAAGACGGCCTTCACATTAGACCTCCAAGAAATCCCATTCCATCTTCTTGGGACTTTAATTTTGTTCTGGAAAAAATGATTTAGCCTCCTTTTGAACCTGCAAGCTTCTTCTACTTAGCAATAAAACAGTCTACTGAGTACAAAATTACCGATTCTTATTTCAGCCAATAGGGTCTCTGAACTCCAGGCTCTCATGGCAGTTCCCCCTTTTTTTATTTTTCACAGATAGAGTTTCTATTCACACCAGTCCTTTTTTTCTGCCCAAGGTGGTATGTTAAGTGTCCTTAAATCAGTCCATTTACCTTTCTTCTTTTTTCTCTTCATTTCAGAATTCTGGTGAAAGGTTTCTATATATTTTAGATTTGCATAGGCAGCTTAAATATTACCTGGATAAGACTAAAGATGTTAGAAAATCTGAGCAGCTTTTTGTTTCCTTCCAGGCCAAGAAATTAGGTTTAGCTGTTTCTATGCAAACCATACCTCTTGGATTTCTAAGGCTCTCTCTTTTTCTTTTCATAGTAAACAGCTTCCTTTTTCAGTTCTTGCTTATTCTACCAGGGTGGTAGCCTCTTCTTGTGCTTTTTTTCAAGGGTCTCGATGCTATATCCATTTTGGAAGCTGCTACTTGGTCTTATGTACATACTTTTACTAACCACTTTGAGTTAGATGAAATGTCTAGGGCCAGAGCTGGTTTTGCCAGAGCCTTCCTTCATGGTATTTTTTTTTTTGGAGAGTTCTTCAGTTGCTTCCTCCTCCCATCCTTTATAGTAGCTTTTGTACTCTCCCTTTAGTAAGGGATACTGGAGCAGTGATAAGGAAGGACACAGTATATTTATGTAAGAACTTGCCATAACAGTAAATATCCTACATTTATTTACTTGCTGCGGTAGTCCTTTCCTCCTCCTTCCCTCTTCTTGGCTTCTGTTTTCTTACACACTTGACGAGAGACTTTTCTTTCTCCTCTTTCTGGATGCATATGCTCTTTCTTTTGTTCAGCTTGGGTTCTGTGGTTCTCTTGAGACAATTCAGTTCTGAGGATTAGACACCCGTACGTCATTTATATACCTTACATCCTGAATGTAGGACATATGTCTGATGTATGACACCTGGAAGGGCCTAAGGTTTTGGTATGCTGGCCGGACACATGGCTGTCCTCTGTAGGATATCCCTGTAGTAATGTTAAGGTACCCAATAACTTTCACATGACATAGTTCAGCAGAGAATAATTATCTCCTATATTATAAAGAAAGGCATGTAAGTGGGAAACTAAGAAATCAAAGTCCGGTCTCCTCAAACTGCAGAATACTAAATATTTTTTATGCTATCTTTCATTATAGCAACATTATTGTAGCAATCATAGAACAACCACTGACCAATTAAAAATGAGCACTACAGCATTAATTTTGCTAACTAAAAGCTCCTGATTACATGTTTATGACTTTCAATATAAGGCATGAGCTCCAAACTCCATAATGGAACTTTCTACAGAGAACAAATCTTTTTACATTTCTTATTCTGTCAGCAATTACTAATATTAGGCAGGAAGCAAATCCTAAGATGCATACTGAAAAAAAAAAGCATTCAGGGATCCATCTTTTATAAAAGCATATTAGAAATGAAACACACCCTAACATTTTCCTTTACCTGTACTCTTTGCCCTTCACAGTGAGGAATACTGCAACAGTAAAAAGTAGGGCATTTATTGCCATGGTAAGTTCTTACATGACTGTACTTTCTGCACTTATTTCCTGGGATTCTTGGCTCTAGGTAGATTATTTTGCAATGACTTTAAGCTGCCATGACCTATCATTAGGAGAGCCATCTGTGCAGTAAGTCCTGACGTGAGCTATCTCACCTTGCAAATCATGATGCTCCATCTAGTATTCCCTAGCAGTCCTTTTCCTGCCTTGTTATACTGGTTTTTGCATACCGTGAGATTAGACTGCAAGTTTATGGCCATTTATTTGTATTTACTTGACAATAAACAGTTGGTAGCTTTTTACTATGGTGATCTCTTCTCACTGCTCAATACTTTTAATCACTCTCCACTATTCTCTCTTTGAAGACATCTTTGCTATTTCTGACAGATCTTATTTCAAGGTGCCTGTTAAGTGATTAACAGCTATGATCTCCTTCACAGACCCCTCTTTCTACAACTCTTAAAAACAGTAACTTTTGTGCTCCCCCAGCAAATTCATTGGCATCATCACCCAGGAGTAGTAGTGTGAACCCAGACCCAGGCTGCTAAGTCTTTGTTTCTGCATATGTAGAAGAGATATCAAGCTTAACTCTTTAAGTAGCACTGTGGCTAATGACATGTTAGAGCCATGGGTGTTTCTAAGTTTCACCAAGTACCAGAGGAAGAACAAGAAATATGTTAAAACACTTAAAAGCTAAAACAGTAATTTGCTTTAGCATGTCAGTGTAATTTAGTTAACATATTCCCACTATTTAATTGCATTATGGAATATAGCACATTCTGTAATTATTTTAGGTTTCAGTGAAATTTCTGTAATGAACAGAGTGTGCCACAGTACCAAAAGTATGTTATGGGACCACTCCCAAACAACGAGTAGGTACCATAGCTCGCAGCACTGTGATTGTATCTGTTTATTTAGATGATTGACAACTTCCTGTATTTGTTACTGACAAAGATTAAACTTTTACTGGATCATCAGTTAATACCCCCATCATGCTGATGGTGGCAGTGCTTCAACCAAACCGTGTCTTATAGGCAATGGAAGAAACCCAATGTCTACCTCAATCAGCCCTACCTCAATGTCAGTGAGGTGGCTGAGAAGAAGGATAGCCAGTGCATGGGTCAATAAGCATGCCCTACACATGATCCCAGGCATGACTGAGAGAGGAAGTAAAAGTTAAATGTGCCAAAATCCAAGCAATAACCAAAGCCTTATCCCGTAACAAAGTCCATCTCTTCAGTGGCCTGTGGATCCCTGCAGAGTATGTGACCCTCCCTTGACTGACAAAAAGTTGAGTTCCCAGCAGTAATCAGCTAATCACCCTGAAAGTAAATACAGTGCATTCCTCACACACATTTATAGGAGCAAGGCATGGGAAATGAGCACTACTACGCCCATGGCTGAGTTTGAGTGGTTATTTATCATATATAGAATGGGTTCCTGAATCACCAGGACATGTCTCTGAGGTTGAATTTGGGCCCAAGGAGCAGGATTCTATAGGTTGTCATAAGCATAGATTTTCAATATTGCCCCTGTATTAGACTGGCGTCATGTGACATTTGGAACAGTAACAAGTGAAGAGAGCACATGCTTAGGGAATACCAGCTGATGCTATTACATGACCCTGCACAAGCCTGTCACTTATTAGTGCTGCCTTCATCTGGAACTTTTCCTCAAAGCAGAATGTCAGTGACCCACTTTCAAGGACGGGACATTACTGCAAGGAACTAGTGCTGAAAGTTTTTCCTCCTTTCTCCTCTAAATTCTGCTGGGTGAGAAAGTGTGTGTGTGTATGTGTGTGCGTGCACGAGTGCGTGTGTGTGTGTGTGTGTGTGTGTGTGTGTGTGTGTGTGTGTGTGTGTGTGTGTGTGTGTGTGTGTCTGTGTTGGGGGCTAAGATCTGCCCTCTGATATAGCAGCAACAATGATTACTTTTCTGCCAATATCGCCATACCAGATGACTTTGAATTTGGAGAACCCTTTAGCATATTGGGGCCCTCTGTCAATAGACTGGCTACCCCTCTCCCTTGGTTGTAGAACAGGGTTAACCAGTACATTGAGAAGAAATAAGAGGAGCCTTGGGTAATCCTACAACTACATACAATCTTTGAGGATGACATGTTTGCAGCCTAGGGGCACCCCAGTACTGGTCATTCAAGTCCGTAAAAGACATGTATATATGCCCACAGATAGGTGACAAACAGACAGAGATAAACTTGTATATGTCTGTCTCCAACCCAGCTCAGAACTCAGACACTCAACCTTCCTACCAGACCAAGTCTAAAGCTTTGGACAGATTTAGTAAAAAGGGTATTCTATGCTTTGTTAGGCTTTAAAGTACTTGCCTGCTTTCTTAAATTTCCCCAGTTTCAGTTTGTTTAGTGGTTCTGGCCCAGGAGACACTAACAGACCACTCTAAGTTTAGTTACAGAGAGTCTTCAGAAAAGATAATTAGTATCTTTAGTTGTGCTGTTTTAGTGGCTAAGGTAGCAGCTGTGGGTGTTTGCTTACATTAAGGTAGCAGCTGTGGGTGCTTGCATGCATTAAGACAGCAGCTTTGAGTTCAAAGGTTCATAGATTAGTACTAGGCTATCTGCCTTAATGGGCCGCACCAAGCCTATTTAAATTTCCCATCCCAAAGGTAAAACTCAAACCCTGTACCTTGTCTCTGTGAAGTAAACACCTTAACCATTATGCCAATACCCAACCCCCTTGAGTGCTTGTGTACTTTAGGGCAGCAGCTGTGGGTGCTTGCATACATTATTGTAGCAGCTGTGGGTGCTTGCATACATTAAGGTAACAGATGTGGGTGTTTGCGTACATTAAGTTACCAACTGCGGGTGCTTGCATGCATTAAGGTAGCAGGTGTGGGTGCTTGCATAAAATTGAATAGTATGTCTGAGGCTCTGTTGCTTGCAGGATGAACTCTGCCAAATGAATGCAGGCAAAATTCTGATTCTAGGGTTAAGGGAGTACTGTAAAGGACCCTTAATCTGGACTTTCTTTTGTGATTTTATATAGCTCACAACACCATTAATTGTGTCTCTGCAAAGACTGTAGCAGTAACCACATATGTATCTGCAGTTGATGGCATTGCTGAGATGTCTCTCTTCCTTGAAGAAAGCTCCACCAGACTATGCTGAATTCCTCATTCTTGGGGTCCCATTTGCTAAGCATTCTCATAAAATTATTGAATAGAGAGGTCTGGTGTATCACAGAAAGCATGAACGGTGATTCATAGCTTTATTTTCTTTAGCTAGAAGAGCCAGTCACCAAGAAAATTAGTTTTTTTTCCCAGACAGAAGAGGTTGGTAACACAATAGGCCACACTGACTCCTTCGTGCATTGGTTTCCAATGGGGAGGGTTCTCTGAAGGCATCACAACAGTCTTGATGTCTGGACAGAAGTGCCTGTGGGAGATCAGTTCTCTTATTTTTCTGCTGCTTTCAATGCTTTAATTAGGAAAAATGTGGTCTTGGACATGGTTAAAGATGACCCATACTTTACAGCTAGTTTAGTGTCGGCATCAAAAGCTATCTGAGGGGCCAGTTTGTGTCAGGTGGGATTTTGGAACACTTCCTGTCCCTTATTTTTAGGGAAATGGTTGAATTATAGCCTTTTCAATGCTGGAAAAAAGTTGCTTTGCTCCTATTTCTTCCACATTTTGCAGAAGACTCTGATGTTTATAAAACAGAACAGCATATTGCCCTCACCTAGAATGATGTCACAGTATAAACAAAAAAGTAATTGATTTCAATAATTGGCTTAGTTTTTGGTATCATTCAAAGGGGATCCAGTTTCTGTCAGCCTGGGATGACATGGTCGACAAACCTCGCTGCTTTGCCAGAGATGGTTTGTACCTGGCACCATTAGGCTTCCAGCTGCTGGCAAAGGCAATTGCCTCCCCCATAGTGCCTTTTTAGGCAAGGTCTCAAAAACAAAATTGCCTATGTGAAAATTGCCAATCATAACAAAATAAGCGTTATGTCGCTAAACGCTAGGAACTTAAACCAAAACTGCTCACCCTGGAAGCACTTCTATCACTAGAAGATGTAGATGTCTGTGTAGTCACAGAAACCTGGTTCAAGGCTTCAGAGAGTAAGCCCAGCTTTGCAAGGCTACAATGCCTTCCATACCTTCAGACCACAAAATTAAGGTGTGAAAACCAAACAAGGCAGTGTTTCTATCTATATTAGAGATAAATTCACCTCCTGACTACTTAGACTGGACAACTCCATGGAGTTACTCCAAGTTCGGATTACTGTGGGCAAGAACTCCTTTCAAGTCATAGTTAGTTATAGATCCCCCTCCATGAATCATGATGAGCATGAAGCCTACTTGACCAAACCAGAGTCAATCCCAACATTGCCAAAAATTCTGACTTTGGTTATCCCGCCATCAACTGGGAAACCAACGATAGCCTTAACTCACTTGTGCAAAAGTTTCTTGACTTTGTTAACTGAAATGCCCTATAACAAATTGTTCAAACCCCAACAAGAGGAACAAACATACTAGATCTGGTTCTCACTAACATGACAAACAGATGCACCACCATAACTGTCGGACCCTCATTAGTTAAATCTGACCACAAATCACTCACCTTCAAACTGGCACTAGCGCCAAACTCACAAAGGGCGAAGTCAGACAAAAAGACTTCACCAAGGCAAACTATACCCTCTTGGGGGAAGGTATAAATGAATTCCAAGCCCCACCACCATCTGGAAGTGGTAACTACACCAAAGCTTACACTGAAGCCCTGAACAATCACTTGTATAAGTGTACAGACTTGGCTGCTCCAGAGAGAATCAAAGCCAGAGGCCCAAGTAAAAACAAGCCACCCGGGTGAATATCCAGTACCAATAAACTACAACAAACATAAAATGTTGTGTCTAAGAAAACTAAGGCAAGGCCCCAACAATGGAAAAGCACCCTTCTCAGCCCCAACAGGCAAACAAGACAGCATGTCAAATCCTCTAAGGGTAATTTTGAGAAAAATCTAGCATTCACATCCATGGATAACCACAAGGCCTTTTACAGCTACATATGTAGCCTAAAAAGTAAGACCTAAGCATGTGCCAAACTAGTGACTAACAGTATCACACACACACTGATCCCACAAAGATAGAAAACCTGCTAGTGGAGAGATTTGGTGAAAATTTCACTCCCCTGTCCCCCCCAAACTTATCACAAACTTTGCCCTCAACTTCACCCCTACCCTACATATCCAAAGAGTTGGTCATTAAAGCCTTGTCTAAGGCAAAAAACACAGCCTGTATTGGACCAGATGGCATCCCAGGTTGTCTTCTAAACAAAGTAAAACTTGAACTAGCATCACCATCAAGTACCTTATTCAATCATAGCCTATCCACATGCTTTGTTCCTGCAGAATAGAGAACAGCAACAGTTTTCCCCCTCCACAAAGGTGGTTTAGCAACAGACCTGGGGAATTATAGACCCATAAGCTTGAACAACCTAATCCGTAAGGTCATGGAACATATCATCATGGACCTCATAAATAAAAATGTAGGCGATCTCCAAACCCTGGATCCAACCCAATTCAGCTTTGTTAAACATGGTGGATTACTTTGAAAATGTGACCAGGGCCACTGACAAGGGCAAATCTGTGCACACAGCATGCCTCGACTTGGCAAAGGCCTTTGACACAATCCCACACTGAGGCATTACCAATTAACTTAGAAAACTGAATGCAAACCCCTTTGTTGTAAGATGGGTTACCAACTGGCTCACAAACCAATCACACACTATCAAAGTGGGTGACTCTACATCACCCAGCAGACCTGTCACTAGTGGGTGCCAAAAGGGTCAGTGCTGGGCACTCTTCTGCTTGGTATATACGTCTCAGAAGTTCAGGCCAAAACTAAGGGGCTGTGGCTGACCAGGTTTGCAGACGACTGAAAACTGGGTGCAATTACTGAATCCCAAAATTATGTCAGTATACTTCAGGAGGGTCTTACACTGACCAACAACTGGTGTCTTAGTCACAGTCTCAAACTGAATGCAAAGAAATGCATCATCATTCCCTTCGGTAAAAACAATGTGTCTTCACACTATCAAATTAACAACAATACCCTATGTACCAACAAAGTGGTAAGGGATCTGGGATCACAAGTAGACTGCAACCTTAACTTTGACCACCATTTGTCTACTGTAGTAAGGAAGGCCTTCTACATAGCACACTTGATTAGCAAAGGCATTGCCTCTACAGCAAAAGAGGTTTTAACCCCTCTATATTCATCACTAATCAGGCCCATAATTGAGTATAACACTGCTTTTGGCATGTACCGTACAAAGCAGCTGCAGCAATTGGAGAGACCTCAGATGTTTCTAACAAAGATGATGAAGGGACTCCAGCATGTACCCTATACAGACTGACTAAAGTCCCTGTCACTATACTCTGTATCTTATAGACCTCTTAGGGGAAACTTATGCTTGGCTTACAGAGCAATCTCTAACCCAAACCTAATGAATCTGCTGCACATCTGTAAATCGATTGGAGCTAGAGCTACCCATTTCAGGGACCTAAATATGGCCTGTGACTTGAATAGGATATGCTGGATGGATGTGCCACATCTTTGGAATAGGCTGGCAATTCATGTGAAGCAGAGCACCTCTATGACACTGTTCAAAAGGAAGCTGGACAAGTGGATGGGACACTGTAACTTCTTACTGGGGATAATGCCTGTAAGGATGCTAAATTTCACTTCGTGGTTTTAGAGCAGGTCAAAAAGGACCTAAGGGGTGGATTATGGGAAGAAAAATTAGAATCTAGGGATCTATGGTGGCAGATATCCCTTGATTCAACAAACTTCCCAGGTTTAAATGAAGTTATTTCTATTGTGCCTCTTTTAAAATTGAAAGCAGGGATTTTGTAAGATAAATAGATGCAATTTTCATTTTCACCAGCAGATGGCAGGACATACAATACAAATGGTTCCTTCTTTTTTAAAGTAACTTTTAAACATTAAAAATGGATTTTTGTATAAATTAATTTATATGTTTTTTATATATTTATTACATATCTTATATTAAATGTTTTAAAATGTTTTTTGATGTTGGTATTGATGTTATTTAATGGATGGAATGGGCACAAAAATTTCAAAGTATGCATTGCTGAATGTAAACAGGAAAAGAATAATGATTTTTTAATTAATTAATTGGTTTTTGATTGGACTAGGCGTTTTTGAATAATTTATAAAAGGATGGTTTGTTTTAAGGAGAGTATCTGATGAAGTCGGTTTGCTTAGACGAAAATTTTGGTACAAAGCATTTATGTGTTTTCAGCGGTTTTTGTATGCTTTCAATAAAATATTGGTTCCGACATTCGTGGCTCCAGCAGTTTTTGGCAACTTTGTACTTTCGTGGTTTTTAAGCCAAATAATCCCATTTCTAGTTTTGTGGATCTTTCTCACAATACTGGTCAATAATATGAAGGGTGTGCTTAAAGACAATCAGAAACCCTCCGAAAATGTGTTCTAGTCTGCTTCAGTGCAGATCAGATGCAAGAACAAGAAGGCTAAAGGCCATAGGCTTGTTGGATCAAACTCAGTTATCCTGGCTAGACACTGTCCTTTCTTGGTATCTCCTTATAAACTATGCAGATGCTGACATCATTCACACCTTCACTGCCTCAGCAGTGTTTGTCGGTGTTGCTTTTGGTTTTATGGCTACTTGTCTTACTTCACATGTTATAGTATCATTTGTACTTGTTCCATTGATCAAACCAAATTGTTAACTTCTGCTCCACTTCTCACTTCAAGATAAGTCATTCTCAGCTTCAGAAGCTCTAAAAGGAATTTTCTTTTGATTTTTCATTTTCACATTCGTTGTTTTGGGTAATAGCTTCTGTAAAAGTCAACAAGAAGTGTTTCTGCTGTACTAACAGAAGTTTTAAGCGATTCCTCATTTCCCTCTGCCTCAGCTTTTTTATGTCGTACCACCAGAACTAGATGTAGGTGACTAGAGCTCCATAGCCCTCATCTTTCTTCTGAATGACTGAACAGATGGTGGTATTCTACAACTGCTATATCAGAAAGAGTTTGACATAGTTCCTAACAATGGGAATTCCTGAGGTCATTGTCATCCATTTTGAATATTTTAGAGAGTTGGGTAATTTATCTCCACCTATGCCTAAAGAATCTGAAGGAGAGGTGCACAGCTTTGGGGAATTACCTGGGGTTATTCAAAAATGAAGTTTTAGATTTTCAGGTTGTTTGTCTTCTGTCATCCCTTTCTTAGCAGAACATGGCCATACTATCCCCCAGACATATACTAGAGGGTTACTGATTAGAGGGTTACTGATTAGGTTTGGGAAAGACTATACCTTTACTGGCTTGGCAGTGATGGGGCTCTGTGTCTGAGTATGTATGCACATGTTTTACACCAACGTTAAATGCTCTTCTTGACTCCATAACAACTGCTAAAAGCATAGCTTTAGTCAAGTGTGCTGGCAAGATGAACATAGCTGAGATATAATACAGAGCTGCATTATTCTTTACTGAGATCACATGAAACTAAAAATTCTAGATACCCTCTTCCTGTCTTCAGGCCCTGTTTGGCCAGCCTCTGAAATATATGTAAACCATTTTCTTCAGCAGAATTTGTTCCTTTGGCTCCCTTAAATCTTTTCATAAGTTTAGTTCAATATTAAGTAAATGTGCAGTCCAGCAGGTGCATCTTTGTTTCACTTACCTCATTATTGCATCATAGTAGAATTAATACATATGGGATACATGTTTAATTTCTTGTATGCTTTGTTTGATTTATCTTTTTGTTTAGTCCCCCTAGGCCAGTGGCCTCTCTTCAAAAGAGATCCAACGTGGTGGTCATATTGACAAGGCAAAATCTGACCAGGAAACACATGAAATTCCTCTATTGTCTTAGCTAGGGAGAGCTGCTGGGCTCATTCCCAGGGAAGATGGGTGGGGATATTACCGGCTTGTCAGAGGACACAACAAATGACTCTGAAGGTACTGGATTGTAAATGATAACTGACAGTAATATACTGCTGATGCAGATGTATTTTAAGCTGTAGTAACTGTGGTTGATTGCACTTTGGATACCATTGTATTACAAAAGATGATTAGAGCTAAGAAGCTGTCAGACAGTTCAGATATATAATAGTCTGAGGTGGTGGACCGATGCTTTTGCACGCTGAGGAGAATTCGACATTGTAATGGAAAGCTCCTGGTGAGGCATATACGTCAGTGGAGGATGTGGGTACAGAATGTGAGGAATGGCAGCAGGAAACTAGAAGTTGCCACAGTCATGAAAGAGCTATGTAGGTTATGTTTCAGAAACTGAGCAGAAAGTTAAGTGGTACTTAGCTGAAAAAAGAGAGATCTACTGTGAGAATTTTTTTCAAAAAGGAGTACAACGTAAACAGTTATTAGAAATGGGACAATCTGATAGTGCCATTAGGGCTTACTGCTTCAGACAGACTTTCATTAATACAGCTGGGTAACAAATAATTTTGTGATTTAACATTTTAAACTTTTGATATTTTTTCAGAAATTAATGAACATGTTAGATAAAAGACACAATTTTCCCCAGAACAAGTATGATTCTGTCTGCCTCCTTGGGGGCATGTCTCTGACAAAACAAACAAACAAACAAACAAACAAATAAATAAATAAATAGCTGTGCAATATAGAACAGACATCCTAGCTGAGAAGGTGACTGTCAAATATTTTACGAACATTTCCAAAGCTTTTCATGCAATAAATAAAATGTATGATAAACTAAGATTATGAACTGAAGCTTTCATTGCTGGAAGTAGAAAACAATGTAAAACCTACATCATGTGTCATAAAAGTAAATGGAGTAAAAGTGCCGTTCAAGCAACCAAAAGTGTGTTATTACTGTGGTATGTATACTCATTAGGATAATGAATGTAAAATGTGAAGTTGCAATCTTTGTGGTCCAAGGAGTCATACCGCAAAACATTGTGAGGTTAAATTAAATAAATGTGGGAAAGAGAGATATTAGTGGTTCAAATGGGAAGAGTGAGGACAAGATTAAGAAGTGCCACAGATTATACCTGAACACGAAAAGCAAAGGTAGGTAACACATTAAACAGTAGAAGAGGAAGTTGTGCGAATAACTGAAATTGGTGGGAATTGAGAGGTATTAGGAAATTATGGAGAATGAGAGAAAGAGCCTGAAGGCAGGAATATACATTGTTAGGAGAAGAGATGCCACTGCATTACAAGACAATATGTAAGAGGAAGAAGGTAAACATAAGGTAGGGTTGCCACCTTTTCAAATGGCCAAAGTGGGACATTTTTGGTACAAACATCAGATTTTACAGGCCGGCACATACCCATGGTCAGTACAAAGGATAGAACTTAACTTTTTTGCCTAAATAAAAGCTTATTCTTGTAGCATTTTAGTTGCTTATTCTGTTTCTTATAACATTTAGGTATTTTAGATACAGAATAACTGTTTTATGCAACTATTACATAAAATATAGGAAATAATTTTGTCCTAAAATCTCAGGACATTTGCCACTTTTAAAATTTTTTGTCAGGACACAACTGCCCAAAGAGGGACTGTCCCTCACAAAGTGGGACAGGTGGTAATCCTAACATAAGGACACTTTGACAGGGGGATGGGTAAAACACAGGAAGAGACACTTTCAGAAAGACAAAAAGATGCAAATAAAGCAAAGGTGTATGTTTTCTCTCCTGTCAGCAAATGTTAACAGCATAATAAATGTAGCAAGAAGGCCAGCAATTCTGCAATGGTGGAAAATATTCAATATGACATAGATGTTAGATTTTTGATAGAAGAAACAAAGGGACTAGTTCAGAAGACAGTGGAGAAGGAGAATGATTTGAAGTATGGGTAAGGACAGGTGTGTGAGGGCAACAGTATTACTGAATGCAACAGAAATTAATACTGATCCAGGAAGGATGAGTCTGATAGACCACATCATTTGAGTGTTATGGTTCATAGTAGTATGTATATACAGCAAAAAGGAGTGTTATTTGAAGAGTTAAGAACTATGTAGAAATAAATATGGAAATAGTCGTGGGAGATTTTAACTGTGGTATCAGAAATAGAAAAAAGCCATATGCAAAATTGTTTTGGAATAGTAATGACATGTGTAGGAGAGGCAAGGGAGTACACATATAGGTGAGATTTAAGAACAATGACTTGACTGACTACATATTTTCAAATGCTTTGAAAGAGGTCAAGAATGAAAATATTTTGGCAGGATTTTCTAATCATATAGCAATATGGTAGTTTTCAGAGAAAAGGAGAACATTAAAGACAACAGGGAGTAAAAGGTTTACAGGATTGTGTATAATTTTACAAGTGTTATGTGAAGATAGGGAGAAGTTATATGAAGAACACAGGTAAAATGAGAGAGTTATAAAAATTGGTGATGGGATTGGTCAATGTGGTGGGTGACCTATAAGGAAAAAAGTATAAGACAATAGATATAGGTAAGAAAAAAAGACAATGGATATAGATGTAGATAAATAGTACAAGTGTAGAAAGGAAGTATATAAAGAGAAATTATTAGAGTATGAAAAGGCACTTGAGGAAGATGGGATGAATCAGTTTAAGAAAGAAAGATTTTTTTTGAGTTAAATAAAATTAAGATATGAGGTTATCCAGAAACACAAAAATATCTGAATAAGGGAAAAAGTGATGACACTTTCTAGGAAATGGCTAAGATATAATGAGAGTAAGAGAATAGGAAGGTGGAGAGACCGAAAGTATTTTAAAATCAGTGAAGGATTTATGAGGAAAATGTATGTAAAAGTAGAGGATGAAGTACATATAAATGGAAGGTAAAAAACATTAGTAAACTGAGGAAGAACTGTATAGAAAAGTAAGTATGACAGAAATGGAGAAAGATATTATGAAGGGGAATGTGGATACAATACACAGTGGTGACAAAATAGATTACAAGTTATATGAAAATAAATGAAAATTCCAGGGATTCAATAAACTCCGTGTAGGCTTCATGCGAAGCCTACATGGAGTTTATATGTGTGCGCAATGAGCAGCAGCACTAATAGCATATGCATGTCACAAATATTGCTTAAACGAATACCAACGAGGTTTCAAACCATGCAGAGCAGCACAAATGCAGAAAGAAGTTGCATAAAAATTGCTACGGGCAAACATGCTCTTCTTGATTGTGTGGACAGCCACACTGATTACCAGCCATGAAAATACTGCAACAACTGCAGTATGAGCACATTATAGAAAAGTGTACTCAATGCAATGTACACTACAACAAGTTTTTGCAGACTGAAATAATAGATGGAGTGATCAGCAAGGACAAATACAATACAACATAAATACACTAGGCAGGGAAAGTGTGTGGAATAAAATGGCCACAGACATGAATGATAGGAATGAAAAAAGAGGAAAAGGGCATGTTCAACATGACAATGTACCCAAGATCGGATAGGTCAAGTTATGTAGACTTCCAAAACAAGTCAGTAGTATAACATGAAGCACATATGTAGGTAGCACACTATGTACTGCCATTTACACCTCCTTTGCAAGTGTGTGTGTGTGTGTGTGTGTGTATATATATATATATATATATATATATATATATGTATATAAAAATATATGGTCGATACTGAAAATTTCGAATGCTGTTTTGCGAACTTTGAATGTCGCAAGGCAGTTTTCAAAGTCGCATAATGACAATTCAAAATAATTCCAAACCACAACAGTGAATGCTAGTGTGAATTTGCTGTTGTGAGATCGACATATTAATTGGAGATCACACTATGGTGGGGATTGGGAACTTTGCCCTTTTCCAAACTGTAGTGCGATCTTAGAGTTGTAATATATAAGTAGCAGGGGGTGTGGGGGTGCAGGGGGGTGCTTGTCCCCCTGCAAAACGTGCATTGAACATCACCGGATGTTCAGGTAAGTTCAAAAAATGTCAGCAAGTCAAATTTGACTTGTTAACCTTTTTCTTCTTTCATTATTTTGGTTGGTCGATGTTAATTTCGACAATGTTTTTCGAGTAAGTGATTACTCACACAAATGTTGTCGAAATTTTGATAGTAAACCTATATATATATATATATATATATATATATATATATATATATATATATATATAATGTCACTGTCACGCAAGGCATTTAACAAGGATGGTATATAAAATAGGTGTATGTGCATGTTGTGAAGATCTTGAAAATGACTTGCTTGAATGTGACTGGAATGTAAGCATACCTCATAACCAGTCATGGGGACATAGCAACAGAGTCATGGGCAACTGTGATCAGAAGTAGGCACAATCAGAAACAATTTAAAAATATCAACAGCATTAGTCTGTGACATTGGTAGAATATGTAAGTTTAATTTGTTATACATATTCTGTAGGAACAAATGCGTACAACTATAATGATTGTCATTATCCCATAAGGGGAATTCACCAGCCCTTTTCCAAAAATAAACTGCCTTTGGAGGTGTTAAGTGGGATAGTTTTAAACCTGGAGTTGAATTCAGGTGTAATCCTGGCCATTTGAGAGAGTGGCAAGAGACATAAGCCACAAGCCATACGTGCAGCAGTGGAACCCATGCTATCAATGTTGTCAATGACATCTTGTAAAACACCCTGAAGGGAAGTCTGCACCGTCAATTCCTAACTGGTATGCATAACAAAGAATATTTCTGTATGGGTGACAAGATGTGTGCAGCCTCACTGTGACAAATGTAATACTCTTCACTAAAGCATCCCTGGCTGACATAGGTATCAGACATAAGGATAACAACACACAAACAACACACTATTGTGAGTATATTCCCTACACACAGCTGTGTATTGCATGCATCTGCCACATTGAATAGCAATGGATAAATTGTTTGAAGCATCTGCAATAGATGTTTGAAATAAGAATTGGTGTGTTATAATGAATCATAAAGCAGTATGTGAGACTAACGGCAATGCATTAACTGTGCCCACGTTGACAGAAACTAGAGCAGTGCAAAGTGTAGCATCAATGAGTAAGGAAGCTGTCACCGTGGTACTGTGTTCACATACCAAACAATGCATGAAGCACACACTAAAAGCACGTCAAACCTCAAGACATGTGCCACTCAATCACTGTTCCCCTGACATTGCCAGTGAAAATGTTACGCTGGCATGAAACCCTGACATGCATGCATATGTGTTCATGTAACCTATCAAGTGGTAATACTGATGTGATGTACTGTTATGCCAGTGATGTTGTATAGTCACATTATCGCTATATCTAGGATAGAATTAGAGTTCATAGGAGAGTACTAAGCTAATGTTCCAAGTTGACATAAAAGCCTAGCCATATTTAACATTAGTTTCACATTTTTAAATATCTATGTGAACAAAGTTCCCACAGTTATGAGCCTCTGCTATGTTATCTAACACCAACTACCTCTATCCATGACGGACATGGGAGCAATGCCAGGAGTACGATTAACATTAACCATTGATGTAGGTTGCACTTGAATATAGTCAGGAAAGGCCCTTTCTTTACATGAACAGGAAGCTTATTCCAGAGAAGGGGTAGTGTCTGTGACATATTTGTATCTCTCCAGCATGATTTATTATGTCAGAGGCTAGGCTATCATCCTTTGAACAAGTGACTGTCATGCAGTATGTTTACCATTGTGTGACATTTCCATCAGGGTTGGATTGGAGACTGCCCTGTAGGCTAGACACAGATCAGCCCTTATTAGTCTGTAGAGGACAGTGCACAGTGATATGGGTTTCAGTCTCTCCATGTTAGACTTGTCTAGCTCAGCCTGTATCTTTCTTGTTGAAAATCTCTGGTGTTGCTCTAGCTGTTGAACATGTACGGTGAGTTACATGCAAAAGGCTGCATTGTTCTCATTTACTGTTGTAATGAGCGCCAGGTATAATGGAATTACAATGTCATGTGATCTGGATGACATGCCCATAGTCATCAGTTCTGCCACATATAAGGATTTGTCACCACTGTGGACACATGTTGGTCGAATTTCCGATTACTACCTACCTGAGTAGCCAGATCACATACCACTGGCTCTACTCATAGGGATATGCTGTCTATATTGTAATTAGCTTGGGTATTTATTATTTATTTATTTTTATTTTACATTTGTTAACCGGGTTAGTCCAGCTGAGTGTTTAGCTTGTTTTCAGTGGAGACCCGAGGAGAAAAGCTCCATAGTGAGTATTTATATTTTACTTAAATACAGTAAAGACATTTGGTTTACAAACAGGAATAATTATACTTTTTTGTCCATTTAGTGTGTCTCCATGGCTCCGGCATCCATTATATGTGTGTGTTAATACTTTCTGCAGTATATCATTTATTTTTTTATTTGACATTTGTTGACCAGGATAGTCCAACTGGGTCAAAGCCCTTTTTCAGTGGAGGCCTGGTGAGAAAAGCTCCAAAGTATAGATAATAACACAGATCAACATTACAGTACATTTGCAATAAAATTAGAATTACAATGAGAATTACAAGGGCCAAAAGCTATAACAGTTCAGGAATATGGTAAGTGTGAGATGCAATAAGATTGTTAGCAGAAGAATTTACAATGATGAGGGCAGGAAGATTTGATCACAGTTAGTGTTTTAAGCAGAAAGTAATATAAGTGACATATACAAGAGGGATAGTACAACATTCAATGAGAGTAACAAGGTTGAAGGATTGCATACAATGTCTAGATCAGCCAGAAAGACAGGTGGTGAACAGGAGGAGGAGTAGGTTTTAAAACTGTACTGTGGAGGTCAAGAATAGAGGGGTGATGTTAGGTAATAAAAAGTAAAGCAAAAGTCAGAGATGCAAAGCAGATGCCATATGCTGACCATCTAAAAAAACTCCAGCTATACTCTGTGGCATATCGTCTACTCAGAGGTGATCTCGGCTTAACATACAAGGCCATGTCAAACCCTGAGCTGTTGGACATGCTCCACTTAAAGAAATGCCAATCCCTCGGAGCCACACGCTCTAGGGATCTAAACCTTGTCATCACAATGAACAAAACATGCTGGAGGGATAGGTTCCTGATGCAGAGACTCCCCATACTCTGGAATAGACTGCCCATACATGTCAAGCAGAGCGCCTCATTGGCCCTCTTCAAAAGGAACCTTGATGATTGGATGGGAGATAGGAAATTCACCTCGGGGATCATGTCAGTTGCCCTGCTAGACAGGGGTCCAGAGAAGTAAATATTGTGGGAAGAAATATCCACGGAATTGTTATGGCTAGGCTTGCATAGGCCCTAGGGCCGATAGCCTAGTACCAACCTATGAACCTATGAACCTAAGTAAAGTAGGCTAAAGGGAATCAGGAAGTAATCTGCCTCTCAGCAGGAGGTAGGTAAGAGAAAGATAGCATAAGATAACAAAAAAGGCAGGAGGTGAGTAATTTAGAGGAAGATAAGGAGTTAAGAGTTGGCATGAAGTGAAATGAATGTGATAGGTATACAGAACATGAGGAGGAAGGTAGGGGAGAAGAGGAGTATTAAATCATTTTACTGTGTGTGCACTTGATTTATTTGCTTAAAAGCTAAAATTTAAACTGTATTTAGTACTGTAAGCGTCACACTCAAGTGCAACAGCCTTTTCTGTGCATTTCTACTGTTTAAATTGCTTTTTGCTGATTAATTTCTTAAAAAAAAAAAAAAAAAAATACTATCTGTACTCCTCGTTTTCCACCCTTTCTTATACTAGAATAGTCTAGATCCTAGATCTGCTGGTTTCTGAGTGGTCCAGACCTTGTTGTGGTAGTGGGAGGTCTTTCTGCTTGTCGGTGAGAGTGGTAAGCATTACAGCAGCCTGTCTGTCACAGGAGGAGTGGTTTCCAGCTCTGAAGGTAACCTTATTGGCCATTTTGGGCTAATTTCTATCCCTTTCAACTTTCTAAGTTAAAAACCCATGTTTTCATGGGTTTGTGCTTGTTTGCACATCGCGCAGCGCCACTTAGCTAGGATTAAACTATTCCCGGCGCCATAAAGTCTGCTCTTCAGTTTTCCCCTTAGAACTAGCCAGATTCTTAATTTTAGCACTTGAGTCTGCTTTTTCATGCTCAGCTCTGGTTCAGAAGTGTTGTAAGCACTAAATAAGCTACAAATTACTACAGCACTCAACCTTCCTCATTACTTGGTGGTTAACAGTTTTTTTGTACTTATCTTCCTCAGTTGCTTAGAGGAAAACAGCTCCAGTATTTACTTTCCTCACTTATCTAGAAGAAAACAATGATTACCCAGGCATGTCGAAGGGACAGCTCCCGGTGTTCTCTCCTGTCTACCTGATGAATCTGGGCATATTGGGGCAATGTAGCAATTGTCTCATGTATACTGACAACCCTCTCCTCCTACCACCCAACACTACAACCTGTGAGAGATGCATTTATCTAGCCAAACTGGAAGCAAAGCTCTCTCAACCCAAGACTGAACTTGCTAGTCTAGAGGAGAAGGTAAACACTTGCACCACACCACACACATCACACAGACCCACTAAACCTACACCACCAAAACCCACACATAAATACACAAAAACATTCACGGAGGCTCTCAACAATAATCTGCCCAAGCAGCAGAGACATCCAAAGCAGAAACACAAGCAACCTCCATGCCTCAGCACAACCCATGCCTACCTCTATACAGTAGTACGTACAACTATTAGTTGCTTTGGAGGCCTCACTGCAAATCACAATTTAATCATGTGCACAACTTTCTAGAAATGACAAAGGGTGGAGCATGTTTTGAAAAGATTATTTCTAACTCAGCAGATATACTAGCTATTTGTGTATGGCCATATATCCTAAAAAGTGTGTGCAGTATGCTTTGTCATAGCAAGGAGAGTTTGCACATCACATTATATGAAGATTTTATCCATCATTGCCTGAATATTTCAAAAAAGACTCCTACAGATGATTTTAAAACATTGCACAGTACACAAGAAATGATAAACTATTGAATTAAGGTAACATGTTAGTATTAACCAAAAGCACAGTCAAGTCAGTCTGCAGAAATCATCCTTCAACCTATTAGATACACACACATACAGAGGAGTTGGAGTTATGGGATAAATACAAGGAGAGATGAACATACACATAACAGCATTTTTAATGACACATTAATGGTCATATATTTGTTTGGTTGTCATTATTGACATTACATGCTATGTAACATGCAGTGAGTGACATAAGGATAGATAAGGCTTAGAAGATGGTCAACAGGCTTATAACAAGCATACCAAGGTTAGCTAAGTATGTGATAGCAGTAGATTTGATGTCACTTCAGATACTCATTTTTGGACAGTAATCAATATATCTCTATGGAAAAGCATAACTTTTGCAAATTGTGATATCTGTGTGATTAAATATATCATACACATATAACATCAAACTAAAAATGATGAGAGATGCATCTGAAATCAAACCCTTGAAGATATTGTCAACAAAATCTTCAGACCAGTGATTTATATCAAAACTGCACAGGGTAATTTGCATTTTTTTTACATTCAGCAGTCTAAATAAATGTCAGAGTAAATGTTTCAAAGTACTGTCTTTACTTTGGTTTAATTCTATGTTCCTTTAGCGCAGTGAGTTTAAGCATCATTGCACAGAGATAACTGGACAAGTGCACCCAATGGCAAAAACCCACCAGGTTTTCCCATAGGATATGAAAAGCCATTCACCAGTGCTCAGCACTGGTGCATGATGCCAAACTCCATGTAAATGCAGAGGACAAAAAGTGAAGGTTTTATTGGGGGCATTTGTGGCCATGTGTGTGATGTGTGATTCTATTTTTTGACCAGATTAAAGGTCTGCTCTCTTCCCAACTAAATTACACTGTCATCACTTTCAAACCTCTCTTCAATCTCATCTACTACCACCTCTGATCACTAACATTATTGTTAGAACAAACACTAAACTTGTATTAACACTTTATGACTTCTACTGTTAATTATATTATCTGTATTACTTTTGACTTTATCTGTATTTTAACATTTGCATTTTTTTAAACATATACTCCCTGATTTTGTATTTGTACTTTAAATTGTATATTTATGCTTTTGTATACTGTATATTCCATACTTTACTTATGTTATATTCTGTTAACTGCTTTTGGAGCTTTTCTCCCTGGGTCGCCACTGTAAATGGGCTCTGCTTGGACCAGTGGACTTCCCCGGTCACTAAACTGGAAATAATTAAATAAATATTAAAATAGGGTAAATAGGAAAGTGGTGAAATGGAAGGCAAGTGTGGAAAGAGCAAAGGGAAACAATAAAGGAATTTGCAGGAGGGAATTAGGAAAGAACCATACTATTCACTTCTTTAACACTGCAATGTGAACATGGATAGAAAACAGGATACATTTGGACGGTCACCACAACACAGATGGGTGACAACAATGCAATCATATAGTATAGCCAATAGGACCAAATCAAGTGTGTCAGGAAGACACATATGTGAAGTGGAGAGCTATGTATGGGCCAATTCTTTTGTGTGACCAGTGTCCATTTTTTTTTTAAGATTTCAAGAAGAGAGGAATGTTGAGGAAGGGACACAGGAATTTGAGGGCCAGGTAGGTAGGCTAGGTGAGAAAGCAGATTCAGAAAAACAAAACAGGCACATGGATGGTGATGGACACAAATTGTTGGGGGAACAACATGATTGGGATAGGTAGGGAACATCGGAGGCACATACTCGTCAAGCATGGGAACAATGAGAATCTAATCCTCGCCCTTAGAACTGTCACCATTGTCCCCTTCCTTAGTGCCTTGTGGGATTGCTTGACATGGGGGTCTTTTTTGCATTCTAAGGAGTAACTTCTCCAGATGGCTGAGGCGGACACCAGTTCTAGTTTTTAATACCTCATACACCATCCCTGGCAGCTCTTGGGGGATGTCATAATCTCCGCCTTCACCAGTGCTCCCAGAGGGTACCAATGCACCAGCAGCTAGGTCAATGATACCTGATGGGGATGGGATAGTTAGTTCAGGGGCTGTGCCGACAATACTGCCAGGTTGACTCCCAAATATCTGGCTTTTGGTGAGTTGTCAGGCTGAGCTGCAGAAGGTGGCCTACCTCCCTGTGCTGATTTTTGTCAGTAAAATATGACATCAGAACAGTGTGTTCACACACACACACACACACACACACACACACACACACACACACACACACACACACACACACACACACACACATAAACATGTACCCATGAATTACCACATAGGTGGCAGGACACTAAACATTGAAAGTGTGATGAGAGACTTAGGGACACAGGTGGACAGTGGTCTCATATTTGATAACCACATCACCACAACAGTCAGAAAATCCTTCTATGTGGCACACCTCATCACAAAGGGCTTTTCATCCAGAAAAAAGGAGGTCATTGTCCCACTGTGCTCATCCCTCATTAGACCCATTATAGACTATAATGCCCCATTTGGTATGTACCTCACAAAACATCTGCAACAGCTGGAAAGGCCACAGAAATACCTCACTAAAAGAATCACAGGCCTAAAGCAGATGCCATATGCTGACCATCTAAAATAAGTCCAGCTATACTCTGTGGCATATCGTCTACTCAGAGGTGATCTCTGCTTAACATACAAGGCCATGTCAAACCCTGAGCTGTTGGACATGCTCCACTTAAAGAAATCTCAATCCCTCAGAGCCACATGCTCCAGGGATCTAAACCTTGTCATCACAATGAACAAAACATGCTGAAGGGATAGGTTCCTGACCCAGAGACTCCCCATACTCTGGAATAGACTGCCCATACATGTTAAGCAGAGCGCCTCATTGGCCCACTTCAAAAGGAACCTTGATGACTGGATGGGAGATAGGAAATTCACCCCAGGGATCATGTCAGTCGCCCTGCTAGACAGGGGTCCAGAGAAGTAAATATTGTGGGAAAAAATTTCCAGGGAATTGTTATGGCTAGGCTTGCATAGGCCTTAGGGCCGATAGCCTAGTACCAGCCTATGAACCTATGAACTTATATATATATATATATATATATATATATATATATATATATATATATATATATATATATATATATATATACACGTGTGTATGTGTGAGAGAGAGATAAGAGGTGAGGTGAGACAAAAAAAACGAAAACAGATGGTTAGAACCATTGTATGTCACATAAATTATTTATTACAATAAATATACTTTTATTATTATATTAGCTATACAGCTTTCAAAATCCCAAATAAGATTGTGAATTTTAACAAGTAATCCTTAAAACATGCAGGTATTGCATATATGATTTTAATTGTAGTATAGATTAAGTTAACAACATGGCATTAAAGACAGTTTTGCCAGAATTAAAATAAGAAATGATATTTTTGTAATTATAATGTATTTCTTACCTGTGGAAATTGAACCCACCAAATCCGAATACACTATTATAACTGCCTAATACAATTACCTACAGCTAAAGGGGAAAACATGCGTGTTTGTTTTTACAGTTAAGATCTGCATGCTTAAGTTGCTAATAACATATGAAAGAGCAATAATTTTAATACAATTATGTTAATTTGTGCTGCATATATATACCCCTTCCTTCTCTGAGTCTCTAATCCTTCAGTATGTGCCTCCTTATTCGCTAAAATTTCGTGAGCAGTTGTAAAATAAAGAAGGAGAGAAAAAGAGACATGAAAGCATTATACATATCAGTTTGGGTTATCTACAGCTTTCTATAACATTTAAAGTTGCTTTATATGTATGGTTATACCACTGTGGGATGCCAGCAGTCCTAAATTCATCCAGCCACTGGTTGGGTTGAGCCTGTTTGTGCTATTTCAGGTCATTATAATGGTGCCTGCATTGCTTCCCAGTGAGTGGTGTGCTTGTTGCACTGGAGACAGCCTTGGCCAAACTGTTCCGAGCCTTAGCCTTATACTGAGACCCAGTATAGTCCCCCTGCAGCAACCAATGGCTGTAGCACTTTATGAGGAGTGCAATAAATATTTTTGACTCCTCTACACCCCATCTTTGAATCCTGAATTGGGCACCATCCTTCCCAGCTCCTGCCATGTCTGCACAGGTCCTCCAACAACAGTAAAAGTGTTTTCCCGCCAGTTTGTGATATCGCATTTTACTGCCAGTGTGCAAACCCACACAACCATATCAACTGTGTTTGCATAATATTAAGTGGAGAGTAACATTGCCAAACAGAAAAGAAGGCATTTTATGAAATAGGAAAAGTACAGTTTTGTACCTACCATAAATGTAGATGTCCGATAGATATGCAACTGCAGTCCTGACATATGGGTTGTCCTGCCTCAGGCAGCCCCTCGGTCGGCCGGATTCCAAAGTCTGGGTCCGGCGTCGGCTGATGTCGCCTCTTCCCCGACGTCAGAGCGGCTGGGGTATAAAAGCATCAGCCGACGCCATCTTCTTCAGTATTTCTTGCCCTAGATGCCAGGTGGCCTCCAAGGAAGGCTAAATTTAGAGAATGCATAAAATCCCAGACATGCACAATAGTAATAAACAGATACACCATAAAAGCTATCCCCAGCTAAGTTGGAAAAGGGGTAGTGGACCCAAAAGGTAAATTACAGAGGGGTAGGAGGGAGGGTAAACCTGACTGCAGTTGCATATCTATCGGACATCTACATTTATGGTAGGTACAAAACTGTACTATGTCCTTCAAGAATGCAACTGCAGTCCTGACATATGGGTTGAATACCATAGCCAAGCTGGGGGTGGTAGGATCTTAGAAAAAGATGGTGTAGCTAAAATGCCCTGCAGGACTGCCGAAGCAAAGCCTGCTCGGGATCTGGAGTATAAAGGCAGGTTGTAGTGTTTGGAAAATGTATGCATGGACCTCCATGTAGCAGCTTCTAGAATGTCCTTTGTAGCCACCCCTCTTAGAAAGGAAGTGGAGGTGGCTATAGCTCTGGTGGAGTGTGGCCTGATATTGGCTGGCACACCTTTTCCATGGAAAGAATAACAGAATCTGATGCAGTGTCCAATCCATTTTGAAATTGTTTGTTTGGAAATTGCCTTTCCTTGCACTCCAGCAGCGTAAGCTACAAATAGTTGGTCAGACTTTCTGTTGGCCTTTGTTCTGTCCAAGTAGTAGCGTAATTGTCTGTGTATGTCCAAAGTGTGCATCAGCTTTTCTCCTTTATTTTGAGGACTGGGAAAGAAAGTAGGCCGGTGAATTGCTTGATTTAGAGACACCCTGGATATCACTTTTGGCATGAATGAAGGATTGGTTCTTAAAGAAACTCTGTCCTGATGAAAAATGAGGAATGGAGGTACTGCCATGAGGGCCTGTATCTCTGAGACTCTTCTTGCTGAGGTAACTGCCAACAGGAAAACTGTTTTCCAGGAGAGAAATTCCATTTCTGAAGATGCTGCTGGCTCAAAAGGAGGAAGAGTTAATTTTTCCAAGACGAAGTTGAGGTCCCATGCAGGCACTGGTGGTTTCCTGGGAGGTTTGATATTCTTTATCCCTCTTAGAAACTGTCTTAGCAAAGGATGTGAAAACACAGGTGGATCACAGTTGTATTTTGCTGCGATTGCTGAAGCGTGTATTTTTATGGAAGAATATGAAAGGCCACTATGAAGCATTTCTGCCAAGTATTCTAGTATCTGTGGCATGCTTATTACTGATACATCCTGACCCTTGTTGGCATTCCAGGTGATGAATCTCTTCCATTTGGCTGAATAAGTTTTTCTGGTGGAAGGTCTGCGTGCTTCCAGTAAGATCTCTTGAACTTTTTTGGAGAGAGAGATATGGGTAGAAGTCATGGAACCCTCCAAGCTGTCAGCTGCAATGTTTGCAGGTTGGGATGAACAGTCCTGTAATTGTGCTGAGTTAGAAGCAGAGGCCACTGAGGCAGAGGCCACGGCTTGGTGCGAGATATGCTCCTTAGTAATGGATAACAGTGCTGCCTTGGCCAGTCTGGAGCTATCAAAATACCTTTTGGTTGCTCTGCTTTTATCTTCAGTAACACCTTGGTCATTAATGGTAGAGGTGGGAATGCATAGATTGTCAGAGAATTCCAGTTGAAGGAGAGAGCATCCATTCTCCAGGCTTGAGGATGGTGTGTCCTCGAACAGAACTTCTTCAGATGATGATTGAGGTGAGAGGCAAAGAGATCTATGTCTGGCTTTCCCCAGGCATGAGTTATTTGTGAAAAAATGTCTGGATGCAGCATCCATTCGCGCGGGTCCAAAATGTTTCTGCTTAGACTGTCCGCCAGCACATTGTCCTTGCCTGGAACAAACTGGGATTGCAACTGTAAGTTCAGTTTCAGGGCCTTTTGCCAAAGAGTCATTGTTAGTCTGAAGAGGGGGTAAGAATGAGTGCCTCCCTGTTTGTTTATGTACCACATGACAGTGGTGTTGTCTGTCTTTATTAGCAGATGACCTTGCTGAAGAAATTTTCCGAAGGCCTTGATTGCATGAATCACTGCCAACATCTCTTTTTGATTGATGTGCAGATGCAATTCCCGGGGAGCCCATTGCCCTTGCATGCATCTGCCCTCCATGTGCGCCCCCCATCCATGATCCGAGGCGTCTGTTGTAACGGTTTGACTTGCTTGAGGTTTGTTGAAAGACATGCCTTTGTTTAATTGACTTGCTTGTGCCCACCACAAAAATTCCTTTTGAAGACATGGAATGAGTGGTATAATTTCTTCTAAGTTGTGGCTGTGTTGAGACCATAAACTTTTTAGGTACCATTGTAGTTTTCTCATGTGTAGTCTTGCCAGTGGAATCAGAAGAATGCAAGATGCCATAAAACCCAGGGCCTGCAGGATTTTCCTTGCAGTCATCTGGGTGAGCTTTTCTAGGCTTTTGAAGTAATCTGGTAATTGTTCTTGTTTTTCTTCTGTGAGGAAAGCCATTTGTGAGTTTGTGTCCGGTTTGGCTCCTAGAAAAATTATTTGTTGGGATGGCAGTAGTCTTGATTTTTGAATGTTGACTGTGTATCCCAAAGCCTGTAGTAAGTGTATGACATAGTCTAAGTTTCTTATCAAGGCTTGTTTGCTGTCCGCTTGTATAAGGCAGTCATCCAGGTAAGGGTATATTTGTATCCCCTGGAGTCTGCAATGTGCAATTACTGATGCCAGGCATTTCGTGAATACTCTGGGTGCAGTAGATAAGCCAAACGGCAATGCTGAGAATTGATAATGCTCTGACCCTGCAAGAAATCTGAGGTATCTTCTGCAACTGTGTCTGATTGGGACATGCAGGTATGCCTCCTTGAGGTCCAGATTAACCAGCCAAGACCCCTTGCCCAGCATGGGAAGAAGTTGCTGTAACATCAGCATTTTGAATTTTGGCACAATGAGAAAAGTGTTTAGAGTGGACAAGTCCAGTATAGGTCTCCATTGCTTTTCTTTTCTTGGAACAAGGAACAGTCTTGAGTAGAATCCCTGGCCTTGTTTCTGAGGAGGAACCTTTTCTATTGCTTTGATCTGTAACAGGTTTGAAACTTGTATGAGTGCCTCTGCCCTTTGATTTTGTGGCAGGTTTGGCATGCCTTGTCTTGTTGGTAAGGTATGGAAGTGGAATCTGTAACCTTTGTCTATTATGTCCAGAATCCATTTGTCCTTTGTTAAAACGTGCCAATTCTTTGAAAATAAGGATAATTTTCCGCCTAAAGGTGCTTCTCTTTGAGCCTTGGTCGGCGGTGTCAAAGCCAAGTCATTGTGATTGTCCCTGTGGAGCAGTAGAACTCCCTGCGCCACTTCTCTGATTAGTTGGTTGCCATTGGCGGCCCCTGTAGGAGCCTCGGTATTGCCCTCTACCTTGAGCACGCCTGTTTTTTCCCCTTTGGAACTTGTCAGTGTCTGGAAAGGACCAATTCTTTGAAGGCCAATTCCTGCTGAACCTCGGTGGCTGAACCTGGAGGAAATCTTTGACTGTTTGTACTGATTTAGCCTTTTCCTCAATAGATTTCAACACATCCTGTGCATTAGCACCAAATAGCTTCTGTTTTTCCAGAGGTGCATCTAGGAGCTTTACTTTAACATGATCTGGTAATGCCTGTTCTTTCAACCAAGCATGTCTACGTATGACGGCCCCTGTCATAGCTGCCCTACATGAAGCTTCCAATGCATCATAACCACACTGAAGAAAATGATTGCTAATCTGCTGAGTATTATGAACCAAATCCTGCAAGGCCTTTCTATCTAAAGGCTCAGGAGAGGCTAACTTTTTCTGCAAATCATCCATCAAGAAATCCTGATACTGAAACATATGAAAAAGACAGTTAAGTGCCCTCATGGCATGGGTGGTTGAGGTATAAACTTTTTTGCCCCATCTCTCCAAAGACCTAGATTCCCTTTCTGCGGGCAAAGGGTTTTTGGCCGTGGAGGTGGCCACTCCTTTGGGCCCCTGAGAAATAGCTTCTAGATCCACAGAGTGGGCCTTAAAGAGATGCTTATGAGTTTCAGGAACCCTGTAATATCTGTCTGGCTTGACAGAAGCAGGAGGGAGAGAATCAGGAGAAGCACTGGAGTCTGAGTACACATCATCCAATACATCTAACACTGGTGGAATAGCTAAAGGCCTGTGCTGGGGTAACTTAAGGAAAGTACGTAGCCTTTTCCTGGAGTCAGAGAAATCCTGGCCCTGCCACTGAAAATGCTCTCTCATGGAGTGGAGAATTTCCTCGAAGAAATATCCTCTGGAGGAGAGGCAGAGGGAATGGATTCATCAGCATCAGAATCCTCGTAGGCCTGGAAGGATTCTTCCTGGGAATCTGAATGGTCTGAGTCCCCAGAGGCTTCATCTGAGGAAAGGGTATCTGTCTGCTCAACCCTAGGCCTTTTATCTGCAGGCGGCTGAGAACCTCTGTCTGGATGTGCCTGAGAACCTCTGATTAAAGAAATTAGATCTGCAGCTAAAGTCATGATCTGTTTATCAGAAGTGGAACCCTGGGAAAAGGCTTTAGGAGGGTGAGCCTTAGCCTGGCTGGCAGCCTTAGCACGTGTGTAGGCCTTGATGGACATAGAGACCGGAGGCCTAGCTGCCCCACGTGCTGGAGTAACTTTATCCACCGGTATGGTGTCAGGTAAATCCTGGGCTTCGGTTTCAGGAAGAAAATCAACAACCGGCACCGGGGTAACCTCCAGGACCGAAGTGTGCGGTAAAGCGGTGTCGTCAGTCTGGAGTGGTTGAATTACCACCTCCGAAGAGACCGATGCACTCGCGGTAGGCTTTGGCGTGGCGTCTGTGGAAGTCGCGGGCTGAGAATGTCGGTCCCGGTCCTTCCGTTTTTTGGAAATATGTGTTGTCGGTTGTTCCGACGGCATGATATAGGAGAAATTTTCCCCAAAAAAGTCTTCAGCAAATTCTGCCCAGCGCCTGAGTGTGCGCTTATTGAAGCAAGCACAGGCAGCACAGGCCGAGATGTCGTGGTCTGGGCCCAGGCAGGGAAAGCAGTAAGAATGGAAGTCCTTATGAGGTATTTGTTTACCACAAGACAAACAGTTATTAACTTTTGCAGTTTTATCTGACATCGGCTGAGGCAAGAAAAGGTTCCCCAACGGGGTACTTAGCTTTTTGATGACTTCAGTAACTGAAAACACAGGAGCTGGCCGACCGGCACTTGCGAACTGCTTCTGCTTCGGGCACTGCGCGGCAAGAAAGACTGAAGAAGATGGCATCGGCTGATGCTTTTATACTCCAGCCGCTCTGACGTTGGGGAAGAGGCGACATCAGCCGACACCGGACCCAGACTTTGGAATCCGGCCGACCGAGGGGCTGCCTGAGGCAGGACAACCCATATGTCAGGACTGCAGTTGCATTCTTGAAGGACATCATAATGTGACAGCTGGCATTAATTTATGGCATGTCTGCTGCAAGACCTGGCAACAGTTCTTCCAGTGGTCAACACTGATATGTTTAATGACTTGGCTTTTATGACTTGAATTTGATGAGGATCAATTGTATGACTTGACACATATTTTGTGTGACCTTACACACTGAAAAGGGTAATTTGTATAATGTAGGTTTTAAACCTATGTAAAAAGAGAATGCCTGTATTTCCACATAGGTGTTTTTTTTCCTCGTTGCCACAGAAGAAATGTTTGCCAAACATGAACATTAATAAAATACACCTTAAAGAGTGAGGTTTGCTATACTTTAATTAACCATGTATGTGTGTGACCTGACAAGGTCCTGGTTTAGGCAGTCTCTGGTGTGATGTAGGAGGAATGTGTGATGATATACTGGAAATGTGTATATTTGTATTCCTTTCAGAGCAGATTTTTGAGTTTGGTTCAGACTATACAATACATTCTGTTTTACAGCTATACTTGTGTTATGGGAGGTGTGTGGATGACTGTCAGTAAACTATGAAATCCACCCCAGCCCAGAAAATATATTGATATTTACAGAGCCATAATTGTAATGCTATACCAGTTACACATATAATAGACATGATACCACATGTATGTTCAATCAACCTGCTACACATAGTTATTTTATGTATAATTATCTTTATATTATTATTTTTTTTAAATTACAAATCAATGGCATTTATAAGAAGTAGAATGTCCTGGATTAAAACCTCTGACTCACGTGTGTTCTGTCCATGAACTTACACCTGGTGCCACAGGGAAAGCTAGCCAGCAGGTCTATTTTTATACTCAGTACTGTCAAAAGTGCTGATGGCCACAGTATCAGTTTCTTTTTTTTTTTCTTCAGCAGTGAATTGTTTTTGTGCACAGATGAGCAAAGCACAAATAATACAGGCAAAAGCAAATATAGATTATTTCTGTTAATACTTATTATGATCATTCCTCAGCAAAAAAAAATTCCATGGAACTCGAACCACAGTCTACATATCTTATCTGTTGTTTACAGCAATGTCTTTACACCTTGTGCTACGCGCACACTTGGGTCACAGGTGTAATTACTGCTGTCATTATCATTCAAGGTACTGATCGCTGCGCAATGCTGCTTAGTGTGATTGCGCTTCCTAAGGCAACTGACATTAATTTTTCAAAATATTTATGCCTTTGACCATGTTTGTGCTAAGCCACATGCCATGCAAATGGTAAAGACAAAACAAATTGTAGTTAAAAACATGTTCAACACTTACACAGCTCTGGATTTAAACTGTCAGAGTAATGAAATTACAATACAGAGTTGGAGTGTTTTCTCTTTCTTTGCCAGAGTCACAACTTTGGAAGAGCAATCAAATCATGTGTATACAAACAATTCACATTTCCTCTACAGTATTAACAGGACATACACTTGTACATTCTGAGTTGGTTGTACATACGTGGATTACGTATTTAGTGCAATGAGTGATCACACAGCCACTTATATATATGTTTGCACAAATGCAGCCCTGCCTGCTCTTTGTATTGTGTTCATTATTCCCTTATCTCTGCTGTAATCTTAGACATGCAGTCTATATTGCATTTTCTATCATTTTCCTTTAAATATGTGATAAAAATACATGACAGTGAACAACAGTTTTCAGCAAAAGCATGACAGTTTAGCTATTATTGATCAACAATGAAAAATGTGTGTTGTTTTGTTTAATTTAAAAACTGGCTGAAGTTTTGTGTAAGTGTATCCTCAATGACACACCCACAGCAGTGAAGGCTGTCTGAACTGCTGTTGTGTTTTCCTTCTCTTTCACACTAATCATTCACATTTGCAAGCCATTAGCACCTAACAATGGTATAGAGCTTACACTATGTTTACAACTGCTACACAGAGTCAAAAGTTTGGTATGTATCAATTCTAATGAGTTCACACCTCATTTGCATATTCACAGTGCCCTGAATCTACACTATAAAAAGGTAACCATGTAGCTAAGGAACTTGAAGGTGAGGAGACTTGTGTATCTGGACAAAACAGAAGATTGGTATTCCTTTAATGTGATTTACCTGCAGTAAATGCTTATAATTTGGCTAAAGTATGCTTGTATTATTCAAGTACATTCTAAATTTTGTAAAATGTTACAAATGTATTTATATATCCAGCAGAAAACAGAAATTGTATCTGTATGCACTTATACTACACTGTTGGTGTAGACATTTTTTTGCGGGCATTTACATTTCAGAGATAGGTTATACTTTCAGCACAACTGTTATTTTTAAAATTTAATTTTACAATATTCTGTGTTATTGCAGAGCAATGCAATGTACATGTCACTGACAATTCTGTTATGCTTTTGAGATGGCCCAGGACAACTTCCACTGGAGTATTGGGTACAATGAGAAGTGACTGGCATTCATAAATTGATTTTTCTACTGTAAATATGTACACATCCTGATAATTGCGTGGAAAGCATATGTACATTACATCTGTGGTATTCCTTGCTTTGTACAAACCTTCATTTGTTTGGTGTTTTGGGGGTGGGGGAGCCACCTACCATTCTGTGGTTCCAGAAGGAAAGTATGTTTGAAGTGCTTTTGTGTTGAAAGTGTGTATGCATCCTGATATTTCTGTGGGAAACATATATACATTACTTATGTGGTATTCCTTGGTTTGTCCAACTTTTTCTTTGTGTGTGAAGGGGAGGTGGGACAACGAATCAATCTTCAGTTGTACTAAATGAAAAGTCAGTTTCAGGTGCTTAATGTTGACAAAAGGCTGCACAGACTGAGTATTTTTTGTAAATAATAGATTATTTATGTGATATTTATCTGTTTTAGCCTTCTCTGTTTTATGTCACATAGGATTATGGCACCCAAGCTACAAATCCAAGAAAACACTCTTTCAATGACAAAGAATATGAGGTGATAATACAGGCTCTGAGGTGCCATGGAGCCTTTCTACTTGAGACAGGACATGAGGATATGGCTGCCAGAAAGGAGATTTGGAACCAGTTAGTGAATGATGTCAGTGCAGTTGAAGGTCACAGCAGAAATTATGATCAGGTGTGGCATCGGGCCACTGATATGATTTCATCAGCCTAGAGGAGGGCAGCTGCAGTTGCCCGAGAACAACTGGCTACAAGGGGTGGTCCTGCTACCGAGCCACCTCTGACACAATATGAGTTGTTCCTGTCCGCTATCAGAGATCCAGACAGCCCAGTGGGGACTGTACACCATGTGCTTGATGTCAGTGCTGATGTGACTGGGAGGACAAGTGTGTCCTAGGTCCATATTCCAGCTTCCAGGTAATCTTACATATGGCAACTTTTAGATTTGGTTGTAGAATACAATATATCATTTGACTACTACTTCCGGTGAGTTTTTTTATCTGTACCTACTGGTAATAGAGTTATACAAGAAAGTTGTTCAGTACACATGGATGTGGATGGGCATCTCAGACAAGTTTCAGTTTCAGCTATTTCTTACAGGACATACAGGTAATTGTGTATTCACTGTTCCCCTGTGTTATTCTCATTGTGATGCTTAATTGCTATCCTTTTCTTGCTTCATTTCTTCCAGGATCATCTTCCTTGGAAACTGTGGAGACATTTGCACATGGTAAGCAAATGTTTATTAGCTTATTACTAAGCATTATTTAAATATATAATTATCTGTATAAATGTGTGGAGGGTGTAGTGAGTATCTGTATTGCTGTACCATCTGCAATTGTGTAAACACTGTTACTTTTTTATCGTCTATATTAGTTTAATATTTAGTATAGTAGTGATTTCATTCTGTGTTTGTTGCTTATTATCATGAGTGATCCTGACAGTGGACAAGTAGGACACCTACCACCTGATGCTGGAATATCAGTGTGCTCTGATGATGGTGGTGGCCAGATGAAGGCACAATCAGGAGTGCAGAGGCTGAATTTGACACTGAGGTTGTAACTCACACATTCAGACACAGTTAGTATGCCTATACATACCCATTCCACTGAGCCCTTAGATATTGGATAGGTTGAGGGTGACACACTTGATCAGGAAAGTGTGGTTACTGCAGCTTCAGTGATGGTTGACTCTGCCTGCATCTGTGTGGGCGAGGTGCCATGCAGGATTAGTAGGGGTGCTTGGAGGAGTCCTGTTGTCCACCCTCCACCTGATGCTGGCGTGTCATTATGTGCCACTCGACGTATGTTTAGGGCCATCATGGAAGCAAAGGCACATTCCACTAGGGCCACTGAGGACATGTTTATGGTTCTAGATGTGGCAAAGGCTGACATGCATGACTGCCTCCACCATGTGGCTGATTTAATGGATCAGATGAATGGAATGATAGAACAGGCAGTGTCTGTGATGGAACGTCTGCTGAGAGCAGGACAGCACCCACGTGGCCATAGGTCTGCAACATCATCTGCTGTTAGCCAACATGGATGTGCATGACCCCACTCCTGTAGTGGCACTACATCCACTGCTCTGTCAGTGACTGAGGTGTTCACACACAGATGTGGTAGGTCACGGGGTTGTGGACCTGGGTGTAGTCATGAGAAGAGCTCATCAAGCAGAAATTGCTCATATTTAGTTAGCACCAGCACATCTAACCAAGGGCATGGATGTGCCAGTGAAACTCCTGACAGAGCCAGTTCTCGCAGTCAGGGATGACAACAATGAAATTATACCTCTACTATGCAAAACTAACACCAGTCTGACATGCCAGGACATAGAGCTGGCACAGAGCTTGCTGTGTTCATGCAGATACTCACATACATTTCACACTGAGTGCCTATACAGACAGACAGATACACAACCACATATACACACACACACACACACACACACACACACACACACACACACACACACACACACACACACATACATATAACAGGTACATGAGGCACTCATGATGTTTGCAGGTCATTCTGTCTCAGTGGCCATTTGATAATTAGCTCCATTTCTCCCTACCTGTCTTTTTTACTCACACAAACTCACTACTTTTTTGTCATCCTTGACCTCCTGAACCCCCCCACCCCCCCATACACACAACATCCTGTGAAAATTATTATAATTGTGCCATCACCTTGCTTGTATCCTTTGAATTCAGGGATATGTATGTATTTTTTCTGATGCAGAGGGTGCATAGATAACTGAGTGCTTAGAATACGTATTAGTGATGCTATTTTGAAATTTCTACGGATTTCCTACTGCCTTTTTACTGTTGTGATTACTACCTTGAAATCGTTGATACATCAGTGAGGCTTATTGCTCCATCTGTGAGAATGTAGGAGTAATTAGACTTTGGACTGCTTTTTCTATTGTGTGTATTTTCGATGTATGAGGCATGTTAACTGATAAATGGCAGAAGTCTATCGACATAAGTAATTTCTGTCACATACTGTTGTCTTTGCTGGACAACTCACACACATTCTACTCAGGCACATTTTCAGGTAACAGTATGCAGGCATCTGCCATTCATTTGTGTTCTTATCTATGTATTTTCCTGTCTCAGGATTGGCACTTACCTTGATAGTCCTGCAGTTACAAATGTTGTAATTTGGGATAAGTCTATCTGATGCTAGCAGTACTCAGCCATTACATGGGTAAGTAAAGGTTGTGAGTGTTGCCTGGCATCAGTTTTACTGTATGTATGTGCATAGGATGAAAGGTGTACCCCTTAGGTGGTCAGCATGTGTGCTATCTGTTGCTTCTTGACCAGGGCGATGGTATATGGTGCACACCCACATCTACCTACACTCACAGCTGATGGTTCCCTCTCTGAGTTCTCACCTGCATGTAACTGCAGTGACCTTGCCAGTTGTGGTGGAATATGTGCCTCTTCCCCTTGGTGTTCCTGTTGCAGCTGTTTTCTCAGGATAATATCATGTAGGATAGCACACAAAGTGATTATTTCAGCAGAAGTACTGGGATTGTACTGAAGGGCCCCCTGATGTATCTAAGTACTGAAAAAGTGACTTCAGCAGCCCAAACACATGCATTATGATATATCTTGTTTGAGTGTGTGCCTCATTATAGCATTCCTCTGTGGGTGTGTGTGCATTTCTGATAGGGATCATCAGCCATGGTTCGAGTGCATACCCTGGATCCCCCAGTAAATGGCCTTGTGGGCTATCCCCCCACAACACCTCTGGTAGGGCTGTGAGTTATGTCAGATATGGAAGTCATGGTGACTGCCAGGGTTGCCAGCAAACATATTCAGGATGATTCCCTTAACATTACACATGACCTAACAATTAATGGAGTGAAAGCCCTTTCTGTTTACGCAGACCCTTCCCTGTTCCCCGGGTAGTGCTTTGATCTCAATGTGTGTGCAGTCTATTTCACCCAAGACTTTTGAGAAGTGTGCTATGGGGTAGGAATCCTGCATAGTTGTAGCTTTGTCCCCAGGGATACATGGAAAGTATATATAGTCACTGGCATGCTGTAGCATAACATTCAGGAATTGATGTAAGATCCTGGATGCTGATGCCTGTGACACCCCCAGCGTGTCTGCTGTTGGTCTATGGAAGGTTTCTGTAGCTAAAATTCTGAGTGTTAACATATTTATTATTATTTATTTCACATTTATTCGACATTTGTTTACTGGAGTGGTCTGAATGAGTCTACAGAACCATTTTTAGCAGATGTCCAGGGGAGAAAAGCTCCATATACAGTACAATAAATAATATAGTAAAATCCAATACAGTACAAATCACATTATAAATACTATACAAAATAAGTTGAAAGAACAAACTAGGTTATACAGTGTTACAATATATATACTATACATCTAGACAATTCTATAGAGTTAACATTATAGACAATAATAGTCACTTTCGCTATACATGATGTAGTGTGCAAAAAAAAAAACTAGTATGTAGGTAGTACAATGTGTGACATTGACTGCTATAGTACATGAATAAATAAATAAATAGAATGTTAGTTTCATTTACGAAAATAGTAACCAGAAAGTTAATGATGCAGAAAGAGAGAGTGTGAGAGTTAAAAAGAATAGAAGCAATACAGCCTGAGCAGTAGCTTAAGGATATGGTATAGAAACAGAGAAGGAGTTAGAAGAGCCTTAGGATCTTGCAGACTGTGAGGGAAAATGTGACAGAAGAGGAGGATGAGGCTAGTGTGGAAGAAGAGGAAGTGCTGAGAATCAGGCAGGCTTTATGCAGGAGCAGAGCCATGTCTTTTTGAGATGATTTTTTAAAGAGGCTTTGAACTGGGTTAGGCCAGGCATAGACCTGGTAGCTAGAGGTAGTGAATTCCAAAGTATAGGGACAGGGTATGAATACAGAGAGTGACCGTGTTTTCTTGTGTGTTTTGAGATAGCTAGGAGATTTTTGTCTTGTGATCGTAGGGATGGATTTGGTGTGTAAGGTGTGACTAGATTGGCTAGTGCAGGGCAGGCAGTAGGCTTGAAAATAAGGTTGTGCAATGTGGATAGCTGAATAAAGGCAAGTTGGTTGGGGAGTTCAAGCCAATGTAGTTCTAGGAGTGGTTTACAGTGGTGTGTGTGATATTTAGAGTTTGTGGCAAACTTAGCAACTTTGTTGTAGCACTGTTCCATCTTGCTTATATTAGAAGTTTGTAAGTTAGTTAGGATAGGGGCACCATAAAAAAGGGAGGGAAGTAACAATGTTTTTGCAAGGGTAGTTTTGGTTGCGGCAGTAAAGAAATGTTTGTTTCTATATAAGAGTCCCAGCTTTTGATGAGTTTTCTTTATATTTTGCTGTATATGGGGGTCGAATGAAAGTTTATTGTCAATGATAACTTCTAGAAGTTTGGTTTCCTGCACTGTTTCTATAACAGTGTTGTCAGATGCAAGGATGTTAAAATGAACAGTGACAGGAGATGTGTTCTTGGGATGAAAGAGTACTAGTTTTGTCTTCTTTGGATTAAGAAAGAGTTGTGCATTTTTTAGCCAGGATTTAACTGCAGTAAAGTACTGTTGAGTTTTTGAAAGTAGTTCTGGTAGTGCTTGAGCAGTACAGATTACGGTGGAATCATCAGCATACTGAATGAGGGTCCCAGGGTGAGAAGCAATGTGAAGGTTGTTTGTGAAAATGTTGAAGAGTAGGGGTCCTAGGAGGAGCCTTGAGGGACTCCAGTAGGGTCGTGGAGAAAGGTGTTTACGATTCTTGCAGTAGCTCTGAAACCATTTTACTGTGTTATGTGAGAAGCCTAAGTTAGATAGTGTGTTTAATAGTAAGGGAGGAGACATTGTGTCAAAGGCATTGGAGAGATCAAGGAATACTAAGGCTGTATAGCATCCTGCATCTCTGACCTTGTTTACCATATCTGTAAAAGATAATAGGGCTGTCGCTGTGCTGTGGCTAGGCCAGAAGCCATGTTGGGTTTTGGTTAAAAGATTGTTTTGCAATAGATATTGCATTACCTGCTGATGGATACCCCTCTCTAGAATTTTGGATATGGGTGACAAGATGGATATAGGACAGAAATTGGATAGATCAAAGGAGTTGCCTCCTTTATGGATGGAGGTGATGTGAGATTGTTTCCATATGGTAGGTACCTCTGATTCAGATAAAGACCTATTTATAAGGATAATGATTGGGTAGGTGATTGAATTAGCAGCCAGTTTAAGGTAGTGTGGTGGAAGATTATCAGTTGAGGTAGAGCAGGGTTTTAGTTTATGTAGCAGTTTCTTAATGGTGCCAGTGGGTATGGGCTGAAGTGAGAATGGGGTTTGTATGACATTTTGTTGAGTAGGGGGGTTATTAATGACATGGTTAAAAGTAGTTGATGGTCTGGGGTTGGTGTCTGAATAGGTTGAAGGGTGGGGAGTCCAGCATTAGGGGTGTTAGCAAGTAGGTCTGATACAGATTTTATGAAGTGCTTGTTAAAGTTTTTGGCTATTTGTGATGGAGGGGTATCAGGTAATAGGGTGTGGTCTCTATTTGTTCCAGGGTTAAGTAGAGAAGATATTGAATGCCAACATTTATTGGGGTTTATTTTATGTTGGAGTTGAAACTGGGAATAATATGACTTCTTATCTCTGTTGATTAGTTTTGTCACTTTGTTATGTAGTGTTTTGAAATTAACATGATTTTGTTCATTTTTGTTCTGTTTCCAGGTTATCCAGGCTAGGTCCCTTTGCTTCATCAGGTGTTTACACTCCTTAGAGAGCCATGGAGCGGAGTTATTTTTTATTCTTTTCATATAAATGGGAGCTAGGGTATTAAGTATGTGAAGGAAGGTATTATTAAAGTACAGTACAGCATCATTAAGGGGTAGTTGTTTAAGGGGGTGTCCAGTCTATTTCATGTAGAAGGTGGTTGAATTTATGCTGATAAAAATTAGTTGAGTTCCTAACTGATTTTACAGTGTGTACTCTTAGTTGCTGGGAGTTTGTTCTAAGGGAATAAGCTGGTAGATGATCGCTGAGGGAGCCAGACAGTGTACCAGAAGATGGGTAATTGGCAGGGTGGGATACTAGGATCCAGTCTACCATTGTTTGCCGGGTGAGATCTTTGCTGCATCTTATTGGAGTATTGATGAGCTGAGAAAAAACTTACAGATTTATACTATTTGTGGGGGAATTGGAAGCTATGGTTTGCCAATCTATATTTATGTCTCCTAAGATTATCGTTTCAAGGTTTATTGTTTGGGATGTCCAGGATAAAATATTTTCCAACACTGGCATATTGTTACCTGGTGCGATATATATAACCATTATGCAAATTATTTTTGATATGTTGAGGTTCAAAAAAGAAATTACCTCAGCATTGGAAAAGGTGGGTATATTACTGGTGTAGGGTGTGATGATGATCGTAGCGGGATATAGAAGGGCTACCCCCCCTTTTTTTATATCTATCTCTTCTGGTTATTGCAAAGTTTGGATGTATTATTTCTGAGTCTTTTACACCAGGGTGTAGCCATGTTTCTGTAAGGGCTAGTATGTCAGGTTTATTTTGAACAATCCAGGCATACAGTGGACCTATTTTATTACATATACTTCTAAGGTTCATTGTAAGTATGTTTAAATTTGTGGGGTTACTCTTTTGGTTAGGATTAGAAGGTGGGCCAGGGTTAGGATGTATATCTCCACATTTGAGTAGGTAGGTAATGAGGAAGGAGTACCATGCAAAGTGTTTTTTATACCTAGGTGATGATACTGGTGTCAAGTGTGGTTTTGTAGAGGTGAGAAGGCCAGTTTATGGTTTACATAATATGGAAGGGTATAGGTGAAAAGCCGAGAGGAGATATGTGAGAAGCTGTGTTGTTTATTGGGGTGATGATTGGAGGAGATTGTTGATGTGTACTGATGTGTGGGGGTTAGCAAGGATATAGCTGTAGCGAGGTTGAGAATTAAGACTAAAGAAGCTAGGCTGGTTAGGAGGAGCATGTCAGCTGTGATAGTGGGTTTAAAAAATGTAAAAATGGTATTTATGTGTTAGAATGTAATATCAGGTATAAACAGAGATTATGTTATCTTGTGATATGTGTGCAGCTGAATGTAAGGTTGGAAATGTTTTGATTTCAGGGTGGGCTTTGACAATGTGGTTAGGTGTTTTGCCCTGTGGTTTGTGATAGGGAGGGGAGGGGTAGATGTGACTGGTCAGTAGTACAATTATGGCGCAATGTTAGTTTATGTGTATAATAGAAGAGAAGGTGGTAAGCCTGGAGTTAATTTAAGACAGTTTGAGGTGGTGATAGTATTGTGATGGTAAAATAGAGTAAGATGCAAATAATTATAGCAGGGGGAATGAGAATTCAAGCTGATGGATGGAAGGGGAAAAAGATAAGTTTGGTTAAATAAAAGTAGGTAAGGTGTGAATGAAATGTGGGAGTGGACAAGGTACAGTTCTATATAATTGGATCTGAGGAATGAGGGGGACTGGTTTGCTTGTGATATAAGTAGAGGTGCTGAGAGAGCATGGGATATGGGGGAAGGGCAGGGGAGCAGAGTGAATGAAGCAAACGGAGCAGGAAGAAACCCTGCAGATGGTTTGCCACCATAAACAATCGGTGAGGTAGAATGTTCCTGGATACAAAGACAAGATGACTGAACTCTAAAGACTTGACCTGAGTCACAGCATCTAATTTTATAGTTATGGGCTTTTCAATGTCCTTTCCAGGGATCTATTACACTGATAAAAGTAAAATATTCTGAAGTGTTAATGTAGCTTCACCTTCAGCAGTAAAAGGCCTGTGAGTGTGGGTAAGTGGGGGTGTGGATATCATTCCAGAAGACTCAACACTACAAACAGAACACACTAGTGCATGACTTAACAAATCAAATTATTAGTCTGATTTAACTCAGTGTATTTTTTCCTTGTGAATTTTTGCAACTGCTAGTGAACTTCAGCTGTGCAAGTTCTTTAGGTAGAGGGTTGTTTCACTGGGAGAGAGAGAGAGTTAATAAGGATATCTTGATGGTTGAACTAGTTAGGTACAGTACTATTTGTCTATATTCATCCATATTAAGTAATGTTTGGCAAACACGAGTAGTGCACTATATTTCACAGTTGTGCATTTCACCTTTCTAGCCTTTAAACAGGATAATAAGAAAGCTTACCAGACTTCCGCGGTGGTGCAGCGGTAGCATTGTTGCCTCACAGCATGAGGTTCTCCCGTTCGATTCCCGGCTGGAGTGCGGGGAGTGTCTTCTATGTGGAGTCTGCATGTCCTCCCCACAGTTGGGTGGGCATTCGAAAGACATGCGTAAATGGGCATGCCTTTGTTGAAGGTTGAACGTCGAGCTGGCACCTCGACGTTCGTAAAAATCTACTTCCAATCATTAATGAACCGGAGTTCCACTGTGGCAACCCCTAACCGGGAAAAGCTGAAAGACAACAACAACCAGAGATATTTGTAGGTATGCAAGTTTGTGATTACTAAGAACAAAAATGGTGGCTTCCACAGTATAGAAGGAGAGAAAGAAAATAAGCTAACAAGAGATATGTGTTTGCATGCAAATATGGAATTACTGAAATGTAGGTTTACAGATGTTAGAGAGATAGGTAGCACGCCTATCTTTTAGTTCCCACTCTTTGCTATACAATATACAGTCTATAAATCTTCTGTTTAACCACTTAGAAAAGGCAGCCAGCTAGAGTGTGTAGCATATATGAAAAAAAGGAAGCAGCAACCCTAGTCCATGACAAAAGTCTTTACAAATAGAAACTCTCATGGATTAACAATTGCCTACAATATCCAGTTAACTGTGCTGTTCATGCAAACATAAAATCAGGTATTACAACAGAAGCCTTCAGTAGGAGGGACAGAAATATATATTCATACATAAACATATGCACTACAGATTAGCAGGGGGAAAACAAAATAACAAAACACTTAGCCAGATGGCAACAGGCTTACTTGATGTAACTGCAGTACAAACAGCAAAAAATAAATAAATAAATAAAAAATGTTTTACAGTAGGCTTCAGTGACACTAACAGCCAGTAGAAACTTGTTTATATAATTGCTACACTTTAACAGCAGAAAGACAACATTTAGCTGCTATTACTGAAACCTAGAGTAAAAAGTCAGTAGAAACATGCTGATATATTTACTACACATTAACAGCAAAAGACACAACACTTAACCAGAGTTAAACAGTGAAATCTTAGTTGTATTTTTCTAGTACAAGGTTTAACCAAAATGAAATAAACTGTAACAGTTAAGATAATACAAGAATCCAATGTACCTTCTTGTAGAGTGAAGCATCTGAATGGAGAGAACACTTGGGACAAGGGGTAGTGAGGAGATGCTGAGTGGAGCCACAAAGGCAAAAAAGTAGTGGGAGACCCAGCTGAGAAGCAGGGAGAACCAGTCAGTTCCTTCAGTGGAAAGCAGTTACTACACCCTCCCCCCCGAAGATGGTTTACCACCATAAACAATTAGTGAGGTAGAATGTTCCTGGATACAAAGACAAGGTGACTGAACTCTAAAAACTTGACCTGAGTCACAGAATCTAATTTTATAGTTATGGGCTTTTCAATGTCCTTTCCAGGGATCTATTACACTGATAAAAGTAAAATATTCTGAAGTGTTAATGTAGCTTCACCTTCAGCAGTAAAAGGCCTGTGAGTGTGGGTAAGTGGGGGTGTGGATATCATTCCAGAAGACTCAACACTACAAATAGAACACACTAGTGGATGACTTAAATTAAATTATTAGTCTGAGTCTATGAATTTGTCTTACATAGATTTAACTCTGTGTATTTTTTCCTGCAAGTGAACTTCAGCTGTGCAAGTTCTTTAGGTAGTGGGTTGTTTCACTTCTTGTAGAGTGAAGCAGCGGGATGGAGAGAACACTTGGGATAAGGGGAAGGTTGCTGTAGCTAAAATTCTGAGTGCTACACATACCTTGGTCTCCACAAGTACTGGTTCAGCTCACTTTGCCCTTGTTCTCAGTTGAGGATGACAGAGGTTGCAGAGCTCCTGGAGTGTGTCTCTATCCACTCTGTAGTACTCTATTATTTCCACCTCATGCAGACCATGAAAGGTTAAACGGGTCTAAACACCATTTTCCTTCTTGCACAAGGTCTGACAGCAGCAGCATAAACTTGAGCCTGTTGTACACACATGCAGAAGAGCAGCAGCAGCCCTTAACATTCCTTCCCTCTAATGTAGTTTCCGATGCTGTATTCCAATAGGTTTTGGAATTGGAGGCAAAAACCTGCACCAAGTGTGCAGTATTGCTTTACAGCTTGTTGAACAGCTCCAACATTTTGGATTGGTTGATTAGCATGCAGTTCAGATGCTTAAGCTGTAATTAGCATGCCAGTGTGCTTACTGTGTTTGCTTGGCTCTACACACTGTGAAGAGCTGCTTACTAAATACAAATTGGCATGCTATCTTGTGCTCACCACACCATGGTATTCAGAGAGTTTAAGCAAGCTGTGTAGGGTTTATTAAATCCTGACAAATATTTTTACAGGTGTTGAATTAGTTGTTTGATTTAGGAATATATGAAGTGCATACACACATAATAACGTTGCTGTAGAAAAAAGATTAAATATTGGACATCTGTAACATTATGTAATGTAGACTATAAATAATAATGTTGATTTTTCAATGGACCTTTGAAAGAGTCTTAACTGAGGTAAAGATAGGAGGAGTATATGGTGTAAAAGAAAAAGTATAAATGTTGATTTTAATAAAATTATATAAAAAGTGATAAAACAAGGAAACTTAATTGCTGCAGTATAGTAAATTATATGACAATGTTTATTATAAACAGCTATGCTGAACTGTGAAACAGTATGAAATGCCAGAGAAGATGGTTATTTTTTTCAGTTCTATTTACAATAATTCACGGGTCTGGACAGTTGCTTAAAAGATTGGGAGGGAACAGGATTAGACTTGAGAAGGGAGTGAAACAAGGCTGCTGGAGGAGCACAGTTTTCTTTAGCTATGAATGCAATAACGAATAAATAAAATTATAATTTTTAGGAAATAAATTGTTATTCTAGTAATAAATTATGTGGATAGCATAGTAGTTGTGGATGAAAATAGAGTTAGGGTAGAGGTAGTGATGAACGTTCTGAAGTTAAAGAGAAGATGGAGTGATTCTGGCAGATAGTAAAGACAGGAGGAATATAATTTACAATAAAAGAAACTGGAGTCCTAGAAATAAAATTTGGAGAAAAGCATGTTTTTAAAGAATAGTGGTGAATGTTAGTGCATGAAATAAGAGGAAATATTAGCACAGATGGTGCATGATTTAACATTTGCAAAAAAATTAATACAGTCAGTAATTTAGAGAACCTCAGTTCTATGGGAGGCATCTAAAGATTTATTGATTTTTGTATTTATGATAATTTGGGGGTCAAAGTTGAACCCAGTAGGGGAAGAATGATATAATAGAGAAAGGGTAAGGTATGATTAATCCTATTGTTTTTTGGCATCACTACATATGTATTGGGTTACAAAAAGTATGATGATAAAGGATCGGGTAAATTTAGTGGCAAAGGGTACTAAGTATAAAGTATGTTTTTTGACATTGTTAAAGTTGGTGGTGAACTGTAAAATATATACCTCACTTTGTTCTTATTGTTTAGAAGTCCACCAAAGTAAATGAAGTATCTGTAAGTCAAACGTTTTTTGTTATTATTTGTTTTAAAAAAATTATGATGTAAATTGCATATTATATTGTAAAGCAGTTTTGTATAGTGAGCAGGGATATTTTAAATGTGAGATGGAGAAGTCTTATCAGTGATTTCTGTGCATGATAAAGATATTAAAGCAAGCAAGTACTTTTTCTTAGTTTTAAGATATGCAGGTTTTACACTATAACAAGATAAAGACTAAACAGAAACAAATTAAGGTTAATATAATGTTGTGATCTTGGGGTGCTGAGCTGGAAGTGGGGAGTACAAGTGTATTGCTCATATATGCAGAATTTAAGAGCATTTCCTTTACTTTTACAAAAGTGGATGTCAAGGTTAATGCGCTCAATTTAAACTACAGGCAAGTTTTTTTAAGCATAAAGGCTTGAAAAAATAAGACAAAATTATGAAAGGCATGGAAACTTGTATGTTTCTTTAATCTGAAAAGTTATTAACTTGATTTATTGTCATTTAGTAAATTCTCCTAGTGGTAGATAAAAACTCTGCAGTTGCATGCAGTTGGACAGGGTAGGTACCTACAGTGTGTTCTGTGTAAAATTTACAAAGATTCTTTCATGCATCTGCAAAGTTGTTCATTGTTTTCTTTTTCCTTATTGTTGACTACTTTTACTTGGATATCAGCTGTCTGCAGGTGTGGGCAATTAATCTTGGGAGACCTATGCATTCTTTGTTGAAAGAAATGTGACATTTGAAGGTACAATGGCAAGCAGTTCATTAAAATAGTTTGAAACTGTGGGATGTGAATAAGTAGTAGTAGTAGTAGTAGTAGTAGCCTTAATACTTTAATGTGTTTAATAGAACAGTGCAGGGTGCAGAATTTAGTTTATCTATTTAAAGGTAGGCAGTGCTCTTTTTCTTGTGACTAAAAGTTAATGTTTACTGAAAGCATGCAAGCTGTTTTTCACACGGGGGGAATAAAGAGGAGAAAAAACAGACATCAATCAGTGTAAGTGGGAAAACAAGATGTAACATGCACTTTAGCATGTATAACCTTAATTTTATATTTGGTAATGCCTGTGGGTACAGCCATCAATTTGGGGCAAATGCTCCTATCCTGAGGGGTAAACATCATTTGCTAAAACTCTATATATTAATGTGTGTTTGTTCCAAGTTAAAAAGGGATGGATGTTTCTGAAAAAAAAGTTTATTTATTTATGTATTTATTTATTTAATTTGTTTGTTTGAGTGTTTCTACTGAAGCAAAAAGTTCTTGAAAATGTGGTATGTTCAAATGGAGATGAGAAGAAAAAAACTGCATAAAAGACCAGCCTACCAAACATTAGGATGTACATGTAAGCCAAACATTAACTGCTATGTGTTTCAGGTGGGAGTAATAGCTTTCTATCATAATTGCTACTCCGTTTATTTTATCATGGAAAGTAAATGGACTTACAGGTATAAACAACAAGTAAAGAATGTTGTATTATATTAAGAAATGTAGGGTGAAAACAGTAATACTGTAGGAAACACATTTGGATAGAAATGAGCATGTGAATTTGACAGATGATTTCAGGATGGACATTCATCAAAATATCATAGAAAAAAGTAAAAGGATAGAAGTAATGCTGGTTGCTAGATGGGCTCCAATGGTGACAGAAGAGGAAAAAAGACAATAATCATAGATCTGTGGTAGTAAGGGGCTTTTGGCAAAGGAGGATGATTAAGCTGGCAAGTATTTATATTCCATCACAAACTGCCATTATGCAGCTTTAATTTTGTTTTGGGAAACATAATCAGCTTTCAGCAGTGAAAATTGTTCATGAGTGGGACTGGAACTTGATTTGCAATAGTGAGAATATATCAGAGGGACTTAGAATGGAAAATCTTACAAGATGGGGTAGATTTCTGAATAAATATATCAAAATATTTGGTATGTAAGATATGAATACAGCAGTTGGAACTCAAGACAGAATTTAGATATTCCCCAAGGTAAAATAACAGGGCTAGACTCAATATAAATTATATTTTACAGGAGCATGTGTATTTGGCTGAAAACTTTGACACACATCCAGTAGCTTATTTCAGACCATGCAGTAATAAAAACTAAGACTAAAAATGCAGGATAATGAAGAAATGAGACCCTAGCCCTTCCCTACTTATTAAAAGAAAGGGCTTTAAGGAATGGTTGGTGGAAATTATTCAAGAGTTATTAGGAAAGATAGAAATTTATTTAGAAGGGATAGCTAATGCATGTGATAAAATGAAAATAGAGTTTAAAATAGGGTAAAATAAGGGAAAGGGATATGGGAAGGAATAGAAATTATTTGGAGGGGTGACAAAGATTAAAGTATTGCAGAATAAGGACAGTCAAGGAGTATCTGGATAATATGCATGAGTTTAGAAATGTTGCTGTTACGCAACTATTTTTATAACTCCAGCACAATGACTTAACTGACAAAAAGTAAAAAGGGTTGTTGCAAAACTTAGAAAGCTTATGACGAGAAAAATAATAGGAGAATCATACAGAGGTATTAGACAGATTTCTGAAATGTTATGAAAAACTGTATAAAAGAGAGGAATGTTGAAACCAAGAAGAGGAACAAATGAAAATATTTATGAAAGACTTAATTATGCCAATGTTAGAGGAAGATGAGACTGAATAATATGTAAGATGGAAGAGGTGATGTAAAAATGGTAATGTATAATCAATCAACAGGGAAGCTTCCAGGAACAAATGGTATTCCTGTGGAAGTTAGAAGGAAAAAGTGACAAAGATCTAGAAGATTTTGTTGAATAGTATTTTAAAAAGGGGAAGCACCAGCATCTTAGAAGAAAAATGTGGTGATTGTATTAGCCAAAGAAGTTAAAGACCCTTTAGACCAAGCTTCATATAGACCCATTTCATTTTTAAACTTGATTTTAAAGTGTCTATAACATGTGCCTAGCTAAGAGAATGGCAAAGATGTTGCCAAAATTGATAGATATAGACAAATGTGGTTTTGTGAAGGAGCAGCAAACATTTGACAACATTAATAGAACAATGATGATTCAGAGAGAAGCAGAATGTAAGAAAATAACACCATTGTTGGTGGGTTTTGATGTAATAAAGCATTTGATAGAGTCAGCTGGAAGTTTATGAGTAGGGCAATTGAAGCATTTCCATTCCCTGATAAAATAATCAGGTTAATTAGGAGGATATATGAGCAAGAATTAAGGTGAGAGGGTTGCTCCCCAGTAAGCTGTGTTTGATTAGAGAAACCAGGCAGGGATGTCCTCTGTCTTCTTTATTTGCTTTATGTTTAGAGTCATTGGCAAAGAAAATAAAGAATTCACACATTCAGGGATATAACTGGTATAGTAATCAAGAAAAGTTAGCTTTATTTGCAGATGATATTCTTTTGCATTTAATAAATCCATACCATGACATTTCAGTGTTGTGGAACATTTTGAGAGAGTTTCATGTCTTCTGGTTATTTAAAATTTAATGAAGATAGGACAAAAGCTAGAGTGTTGAACCATTTACCCACACATGAATTTGTTCAGCAATGCCAATATTTATGAGGATATGATACGATGAAGAACTTAGGTATACAGATCAAAAGGATTCTGTTATGGCAGCTAAGGATATATAGGAAGAGACTAAAAAGATAATACAAAAACTAGAAGCTCTTGATTATGGATATGGATAGCAAGATACAAGCAGTGAACATGTTTTAGTCCCTTTAGTTTTATATAAAGGCAGACTGCGGTGGTGGTGCTGCGGTAGCATTGTCGCCTCACAGTCGATTCTCAGTTAGAGCGTCTTCTGTGTGTCAACATGCGTGAATGGGCATTCCTTCATTGAAGGTTGTGCGTTAGGCCCAGCAAGCCAGCACGTAAAAATCTACTGCCAATCATTAGCGGACCGGAGTTCCACTGTGGTGACCACTAACCGGGAAAAGCCGAAAGAAAGACAGTTTTATATAAAGGCAAGGCATATTTTTATCAACCAGAGAATTTGTGAAGAATAAGAGTTGATGGAATTTTTTTTGGGAGGGGAGCAAGAGTTAAATGGGATAAGTGGCTCCTCCCAATAGAACAAGTTGGTTTAGGATTACACGATTTGAATTAATACTTTACAGCTATTCAGATAAGACTCATATACATAACACAAGCTGAGGATTATAAAAGTGGAAAGGGAAGATAATAAAATTGAGTGAAGGGTTCAAGAAACAGAGAAAGATTCCGAATGCAGATCCTTAAGGAAAAATAATAGGCACACAGAATATTATATTCATAATGCAGAAAGTATTCTAAGAACTAACCCAACATGAATATGGAGAAAGGCGATTTTGCTAACAGGAATGACTGGAAGTATGGACAGAGAAAATAGGCAAGAGGGGGACAACATTTAGTTGAGAAAATTGACACAGGAACCTAGGTGCTGGGAGCAAATAACTAGCAAGGAAAGGGAAATAGAATGGAATGAAAATAAGCAGACATTTAGACTGCCTTCCCTACCAGGGATTGATATCACAGTAATAGGTAAAGAGAAACTGAAGTTGTCTAGAACAGCTGTTAAAAAAGGGAGCATTAGTGGGATATAAAAATATTGCATGATAAGTATAATAATCAAGCAGAGGATGTTAGAAAACATTGGAAGAGTGACTAGAAAGGCAGTTTCAAAGGAACAATAGGGGGATATCTGTATGGCTAACAAGTCTGCAACAAGGTCTAGAAGGTGTAGAATTTTTCCTCGGAAGTGTCTGCAATAAATATTTTTTATATCCCAAGCAGACTTAACAGATTGTTTTCACAGGTAGATAACAAATGCTGAAGGTGTGATGGGAAGCAAGGGTAACTAGGAGCTTGTTTTTTTTGTAGTGAAACAAGTTGGCAGATTTTAAAAATTCCCCAGTATCCTGTCAAAAATGTTGGGGCAGCAAATAGCTGTAACAATGGAAATGATTATTTTGAGCTGAGTGAGATGAGTGTACATGAGGCACTGTAGCAACAGCCTCATGGACACTGACACCCCTCTGCTAATAACTTATTCTACTACAGAGTGCGAGAGATGTATCTGCACCAAGACTCATTAATCCATGCACTTGAAACAGTAACACTGAAAAGGTTGTCACCCCACCCACCACTACTCATGCTCATAGTACCACTACTGATATACATAGTACGCATCCAACACATAAATCAACATACATGAAGGTTCTCTCAAAAATCTTACTGAAACACCAGAGACCTCCAAAACACAAGGCTGCTACAACTAACACAGTTCCCACAGGACCTATGGCACATAGTAACACCAGTGTCTCACCTACCAAGCCCGTAAGATGTAACACTAAAAAAACCTAATTTTCTTGTCATTGGAGACTCCATAGTGAGACACACAGATGTCCAACTCACCAGACTGGACTAGGAGAAAGTCACAGTCAGCTGCCTGTCCGGTGCCAGGATTCGTCAGGTCACACATGCACTCAGGTCTCTCAACACAAGTACCATTATGACTCTGTCATAATTCATGTTGGAGTGAATGACCTGAGACATACCTCACTGGACTATATAAAGAGAGACATGACTGAGCTCTCTGAGTATGTGTCCTAGGCAGGTATGTCCCTATCCTTGAGCAGCATATTACCCTCACCTAGAATGATGCCACAGTATAAACAAAAAATGATTGATTTCAATAATTGGCTTAGTTTTTGGTGCCATTCAAAGGGGATCCAGTTTCTGTCAGCTTGGGAAGTCATGGTCGACAAACCTCTCTGCTTTACCAGAGACAGTTTGCACCTGGCACCACTAGGCTCTTGGCTGCTGGCAAAGGCTCTTGCCTCCCCCATAGTGCCTTTTTTAGGCAAGGTTTCAAAAATAAACTTACTGACATGAAATTTGCCAGTCATAAGAAAATAAGGGTCATGCTGCTAAATGCTAGGAGCTTAAACCAGAAACTGCACTCCCTGGAAGCACTTCTATCACTAGAAGATGTAAATGTCTGTGCAGTCACAGAAACCTGGTTCAAGGCCTTAGAGAGTACTCCGCCTTTGCAAGGCTACAATGCCTTCCACACCTTCAGACTGCAAAACAAACGTGAGAACCAAAGGAGGTGGTGTTTTTACCTATATTAGAGATAAATTCACCTCCCGTCCAGTTAGACTGGAGAACTCCATGGCTTTACTCCAAGTTCAGCTTACTGTGGGTAAGACCCCTATTCAAGTCATAGCCAGTTATAGATCCCACTCCATGGGTCATGACATGCATGAAACCTACTTGACCAAACTGGAGTCAGTCCAAATATTCCCAAACACTCTGGTTATGGGGAATTTCAATTAACCCACCATAAACTGAAATACCTATGTTAGCCTTAACTCACTAGCACAAAATTTCCTTGACTTTGTTAACAAACATATCCTGGAACAAATTGTTCATACCCCAAGAAGAAGAACAAACATACTTGATTTGGTCCTCACTAACATGTCAAACAGATGCATGGCCGCAACTGTTGAACCCTCACTAGTTAAGTTTGATCACAAATCGGTCACCTCCAAGCTGGCACTAACACCAGAACCCACAAAGGGCGAAATCAGACTAAAACACTACACCAGGACAAACTATACCGTCCTAAGTGAAGGTATAAATGCATTCCAAGCTCCACCCCCAGCTGGAAGTGTTAACTACACTGAAGCTTACACTAAAGCCCTGTACAATCACTTGCACAAGTGTATAGACTTGGCTGTTACAGAAAGAATCAAAGCCAGAGCCCCAAATAAAAACAAGCCGCCATGGTGGACATCCAGCATCAATAAAAGTTAAAATAAATAAAGGATTGGGAGGGTGGCCTAATGGTTAAAGTGTTTGCCTTGCAAACACAAGGTGCAGGGTTTGAGTCTCACAAGGGATAATTGGCTAGGCTTAAAATGGCTCGCAAGGGCAGTTAGCCTAGTACTAATCCATGAACCTATAAATGCAAAAAGTTGCTGTCCAAGAAAACAAAGGCGAGGCCCCAACAATGCAAAAGCACCCTCCTGAGCCTCAACAAGCAAATAAGACGACATGCCAAATCCTCCAAGGCCTTCTTTGAGAAAAACTTAGCAATCACAGCCAAGGATAACCACAAGGCCTTTTACAGCTACAGATGTAGCCTAAAAGGTAGGACCCAAGCATGTACAGAACTAGTGACTAATGGTATCACATACACTGACACCACAGAGATCGCAAACCTGCTAGCAGATAGGTTTGGTGAAAATTTCACTCCCTTATCCCCTACAAAAATATCACAAACCTTGCCTCAAATTCCCCCCTACCCTACATATCTGAAGAGCAGGTCATTAAACCCTTGTCCAATGCCTATATGGAATCGAACAGCATCCCAGGCTGTCTTCTAAACAGGCTAAAAACATGAACTAGCATCACCATTAAGTACCCTTTTCAATCATAGCCTAACCACAGGCTTTGTTCCTGAGGAATGGAGAACAGCAACAGTTGTTCCACTCCACAAAGGAGGTCTAACAACAGACCCCAGAAATTACAGACCCATAAGCTTGACCAGTCTCATGTGTAAGGTCATGGAACATATCATTATGGCCCTCATAAATACAGACATATGTGACTTCCAAACCATGGATCCAACCCAATTTGGCTTTGTCAAGGGCAGGTCCTGCCTATTAACTCTGGTGGATTTCTTCAAAAATGTAAACAGGGCCATTGATAAGGGCAAATCTGTGCGCACAGCATACCTCAATTTGGCAAAGGCTTTCAGCAAAATCCCACACTCAGGCATTACAGATAAACTTAGCAAACTGAATGTAAACACCTTTGTTGTAAGATGGGTTACTGGACACACATTATCAAAGTGGGTGACTCCACATCAGCCAGCAGCCTGTCACCAGTGGGGTGCCACAGGGGGTCAGTGCTGGGTCCCCTACTGTTTGGTATACACTTCTCAGAAGGTCAGGTCAAAACTAAGGGGTTGTGGCTGACCAAGTTTGTGGACAACTGCAAACTGGGTGCAATTATTGAATCCCCAAATGATGTCAGTATACTCCAGCAGGGTCTGATGCAGACCAATGACTGATGTCTTCGTCACGGTCTCAAACTGAATGCAAAGAAATGCATCATCATTCCCTTCGGCAAAAACAATGTCTCTTCACACTATCAAATCAACAACAATACTCTAACTACCCACAAAGTGGTAAGGGATCTGGGATCACAATTTGACTGCGACCTTAACTTTGACCACCATGTGTCTACTGTAGTAAAGAAGGCTTTCTCCATTAGTAAAGGCATCACCTTGACAGCAAAAGAGGTTATAACCCCTATATACTCTGCACTAATCTCGCCCATAATTGAGCATAACGCCCTGTTTGGCATGTATCATACAAAGCACCTGCAGCAATTGCAGAGACCTCAGAGGTTTCTTACAAAGAAGATAAGGAGACTCCAGCACGTACCTTACACAGACTGATTAAAGTCCCTGTCACTATACTCTGTATTGTATAGACTTCTAAGAGGAGACTTATGCTTGGCTTGTAGAGTAATCTCAGATCCAAACCTAATGAACTTGCTGCACATCCATAAATCAAATGGGAGTAGAGCTACCCATTCCAGGGCCCTAAATATGGTCTGTGATTTAAATAGAATATACTGGAGGGATAGATTTGTCTGTCAGTGACTGCCATGTCTTTGGAAAAGGCTACCAATTCATGTGAAACACAGCACCTCTATGACTGTTCAAGAGGAACCTGGACAAGTAGATGGGGTACCACAAATTCACACCAGAGATAGTGCCCACAATCCTCCAGGACATGGGAAGTCATTACTAACTGCAATCCTGGGTATTGATTAGCATTTCTATGGTATTACATTGGGTTGAAACAGCTAGGCTTGAAATTACCTCTGGTTGGGTCGATAGCCTAGTAAACTCCTATGATCCTATGACACAGGATCTGAATTTCCTAGACATAGTAAGGCCCTACTAAGTTTAATAATATTGGCTACAAATATCAAAATCAAAATCTAAACCAACTAATTCATGTACTGAATATTGTAAAGGTGATAACAGAACTAGAGGAGTGATCTTTAGAAATAGGGAAGGAGCAAATTACATAAAAATAAATGGAATTTGTGGGGCGAATACATGCAAAATAATGTTTAGGAAGAGGAGTGAGGGTTAAGAGAAGACAGGAATTTAACAACTTGTGTAATGTTGGGAGTAAATGATAACTGTTAAAAAGAAAGTCTGTGGTAGGACTGCAGTTGTGGCAATACTGTGAATTCTGGTCCAGGATTTGTGCTTCAGTACTTTTAACAGCTGTATATATCTGCTTACATCTGCATTCCAGTCCCTTTCTGTTTATCTTTCTACTGCCCCCCATATCTGAGTATGCCCCAACCTCCCACCGAGACATTAAGCAAACATTTTCTGAAATTCTAACCATAGGATTAAAACTTTACATTTGAATTTTACCCCAGTCCTCCCGCTATCCTCTTGTGGTTTTAAAAGGCCTTGTCTCTAACTTTTACTCCTTATGTCCCTACCTCCACTCTTTCATTGCTATTGTCTGTTGTGAAACTTTAAGTACTTTCCCACACATTATTTTCCATATATCCATAATATTAAGTGCTCACCCAGCAAACCAGTATTGCATTTGAGTAAATCTCCCATACTTTAAATGGTTTCCAAAACATCAAACAGCACTACAGTCAAATCTTAGCACAATGTAATCTAGTCTAGTGCCAAACCCAAGAGATCACCCAAGGAGACCTGTGTATGACCCAGGCCACAACCTACAGTAGCCCACTCAAAATACACATCCAGACAACATGGATATGCAGTCTCCAAATGTCTCTGTAGCCAGGTTGGTAGATATGGGCATCCTGAGACAATGTAGCAATTATCTCATGTTCGTAGGCAACTATTTAACCTTAAAGAAGTAAACACAGTATGTAAAAGATGCACATACACAATTTCACTGGAGGCAAAAATCTTACATGCAAACAAGGTTGTCAAGAACACACACACTGCATCCACCATACATAGTATCCACCACACACATAGACTAACCAATGCTGAGGCACTAAAAAACAATCTTCTCAAATCTTAAAGACCGTCTAAGCTTATAAATGGCAATGCCTATCCTCAGCAATCTCTAACGCACTCACAAAAAGCAAAACAAAACATCACACACACTCGTACACCCAGCAGAATCCCAAGAACAAAGCCCATAAAACAAGCCAACACATTAACCAGGACTCTTGTCAAAGGGACTCCAGTATATGACATACAAATGCCCCAATCACCAGACTGAACGAAAAGATAATAGTTGTTTATCTGGAGCTAGAATCTGCCAAGTTACATACACACTCAGGCCAGTACACCACAGGTGTCAGTATGATTCCATTATAGTCCATGTGGGTATGAATCACCTGAAATGTACTTCCCTGGACTATATGAAGAGATACATTGTTGTTCTCTCTAAATGTGTCTCAGGCAGGTATGTGCCTTGCATTGAGAAACATTCTACATTCACCAAGGATAATGCCATAGTACAAACAAAAGATGACTGACTTTAATAACTGGCGTAGCAAAGCACATTGCTTTGTAAAGCATGATCTGCACTTGTCTCCCCTAGGCCTATGAATATTGGCTAAAACTTTATCCACCCTCTTAGAGACTTTTTTAGGCAATGCCAAATTGACAAGCCTACAGACAAAGCAAATAAAACCCAAGAAAATCTAAAGGTGTTACTGTTCAGTGCTAGGAGCCTAAAAAAGAAACTCCATACCCTACAAGTTCTCCTCACTCTGGAGAATATAGACATCTGCGACATTACCAAGACATGGCTTAAATCCACAGAAAGTACTCCGGCAGTGCTAGGGCTTCAGTGCCTTCCACACATTAAGACCATCAGCTGCAAAGACAGGGACAAAAGGTGGAGGAGTCTTCATCAATATTAGCAACAAGCATAGCTGTATTGGTTAAACAGGACAATGCCCTGGAATTTATCCAAGTGCAAATCACCACAAAGTCCCATTCTATATCTTAGCAAGCTATAGGTCACCCACTGTCCCTAGAATCCCATAGCTCATACCTAAACCTACTAGAGACACTCACCATTAAACCAACTGTCCTATTCATGGGAGACTTTAACTACTCCCCTGTAGATTGGGAAATATACACTGCCTCATACTCACAGGCACAACAATTCCTGGACTTTATTATCACAAACACCCTTGACTATGTAGTACGCACACCCATCAGAGAGTCAAACATCTAGACCTGGTACTCACCAATATGGTAGAACGCTGCATGTCCTTACTGTTGTGGTTGGACCACAATGCTGTCTCCTTCAAAATAAAAAACTCTGTAACCCCAGCAAACCCTGTAACAGTTAGGAGCTATTCCAGAGCAAATTATATCCTATTAAGCGATAGTTTGTCAAAATTCAATGTCCCTCCCAACCCTGGGTTCACAGCAACCTATCCAGAATTGTTCACAGAGACCCTGTACAGTCACCTAAATGGCTGTATAGAGGTTGCTGTACCTACTAGAAGTAAGTCCAAAACAAATGCTAAAAACAAACCACATTGGTGAAATCCTGACCTTAATTTGGTATATAACAAAAGGAAAAAAGTCATGGCTAAAATCAGGAAGAGCAACTCCCACAATGATATGAGCTCTATAATATAAACTAATAATAATAATAAATAAAAATATATAATAATAAAAATATAAAAATAAATATAAACTGAAAACTAAGAAGACTAAGTCCAACAAGACCAGTTACAAGGTAAAAATAGTCTCACAGGCTAAAGACAACCATATAGCTTTCTACAGCTGTGTCCAAATCCTCAAAGGCAACACACACACACTAGTGTGCAGAACTAGTGGTCATTGGTGCCAACTTCACTGAGCACAGCAAAACACCGAATTTGTTGGCTGACACATTCAGCTCAAACTTCACTTGCCACTACCCCCAAACCCCCGGCTCCTTCTATAAAATACCTGTTAGCATAAATTAACACAAAGCAGGTCCTGGCAGTGCTCACTAAGGCCAAAAACACAGACTCAATGGGCCATGACAATATCCCAGCATTCCTCCTAAATAGCTTGAAACTTGACTAATCAGGATGACTTGAGTCACTTTTCAACTATAGCCTTAAAACGGGCTTTGTACTATGAGAATAGAGGAATGGAGGATTGCAATGGTTATCCCACTTCACAAGGCCGGACCATCAACTGATCCCGGAAACTACAGACCTATTAATCTGAGTAGTCTAATATGCAAAGCCATAGAACAAATTATCATGGAAATGATCAACAGAGATATAGGCAACCTTCAGACACCCGACCCAACTCAGTCTGGCTTTGTCAAGGGAAGGTCATGCCTACTAAACTTGGTGAACTTCTTTGAGAAGTTTACCAAGGCAATGGATGAGGGGAAAACAGCACATACCACCTGCTTGTTCCTGGCTAAGGCATTCAATACAGTACCCCACTAGGTATAGTTAACAAACTGGGTATAAACCCCTATATAACTCACTGGATTGCCAGATAACTCACAGACAGGCCCCAGGAAGACAGGACTAGTGATATCATCCCCACTAAGAGAACGGTCACCAGTAGAGTACCTCAGGTCACCATGATGGACCATTCCTATTTAGCATCTACTTCTCTCAGGTAAAGGCTGATGTCAAAGGCCTTTGGCTGACCAAGTTCACAGATGACTGCAAATTGAGAGCTCTCATAGATCCCCCTTCCCATGCTACAAACATCTTGCAAGTGGGTTTAACACAGACAAATGATTGGTACCAAAGTCACAGACCAAACTCAATGCCAACAAATGCATTTTAGTGCCTTTTTGGAAAACTAGCACCCAAGCTAATTACTCCATCAATAAGACACCTCTAAGAATTGACTTGGTATTCAGGGATCTGGGAACATATGTAGACAGTAATCTGGCCTTTGGCCAACATGTACCCAAGGTAGTAAGGAAATCATTCTATGTCATCCATTTTATAAGTAATGGCATGGCATCCACATCCCAGAGAGTCATAGTGCCACTTTATTTGGCCCTTATCAGACACATCAAGTATAATGCCTCCTTCAGCATGTACCTGACCAGACATATACAACAGCTGGAATGCCCACAAATGTCCCCTACCAGAAGAATCCATGGTATAAGCACATTGTCCTGTACTGATCACCTTAAAGCCCTGTCTCTATACTCTGTCTCCTACAAGTTACTGAGAGGTGATCTATGCCTGGCATACAAGGCATCCTCAGATCCAGCTCTGATGGAACTTTTGCATATCCACAAAATGAACAGCATCAGAACCACTAGATCCAATGATTTAAATTTTGCTTGTGACATAACTAAGGCATGCTTATGAGACAGGTATATGTCTCAGAGGATCCTCATGCTCTGGAACAGGTTCCCCATCCATATGAAGTAGAGTCAATTAATAACCCTGTTTGAGCACAACCTTGACCAATGGATGGGAAATTGGAAATTCACCCCTGGTCTGACCCCCATATCTCTGATAGAGACAGACAGGAATGACCAAACTAACACCCCCCAACATAATCTCTAGATAAACTCCCTAGATACATAGGGACACAATTGGGTTGGATTGCATAGCCAGGCTTATAAAGGCTCTGGTAATCATTAGCCTAGTATGTACCTATTAACCTATGAAATAAAATGTAAATACAATGTATAATACATGAAAATAAAAAATGTTGATATTGTTTGTTTTCTTTTCTATTAATGTGTTTGCACCTACGTCTTAACTGATAATTTACTAAAGGTGTTTAAAAAAAACATGCTTTGGACATCTTCCATCAGGCTGCTTTTTGCCTATTGTGTGTGTTGTTTGAAGTCTAAGCAGGTCCGGGGCTTTGGATGCTGGCCAGTTACTTTTTTTTTAATATACCCCTTAGTTGCTGGTCAGGTTTCTTTTCTGTCATTCCTGCTATTCTGAGATTTTGTCTTATAAATCTCAGTTTTTGTTTGTTTTTCTGCCACCAATTGCTGGGCTGCCACCACCTGTTTTAGAAATGCAGTTTCCTCTGCTATTCCAGTTAATGCATACAATAATTGTGTCAATTTCTTTTCTACGGAGAAATTTTCATTTCTTCCTTTCTGATCCCTTGGTTTTCCTGAACATTTCTTCCATGCTGGAGTCTTGGAGCTTTCCCACAGATTTTCACTCTAAGCACTATGTGTAGACCCCCCAAAAAAGTGCAATTTTATATAAATGATCCTGTCTATCCCATTTTTCTTCCTGTTCTGCCCCTATAGTGCCTTTTTTAGGCAAGGTTCAAATGACAAATTCACCACCATAACAGGAACAGGCAAGCAAAAACTGATGGTAATGCTACTCAATGCTAGAAGTCTAAATCTCAAAATGCACTCCCTCGAGTCACTCCTTAAAATGGAGAACATCGTTATCTGTACAGTGACTGAGACCTGGTTCAAGGCTCCAGACAGCATCCCTGCATTACCAGGCTGTAACACACTTTTCAGCTATCTAACCTGGACCGGAACACCAAAGGCGGAGGTGTGTCCATATTCATTAAGGATATCCACACCTCCAGGCTAGTTGCTCAGCATAATGCATCCGAGATTATCCAAGTGCAACTAACTCTGGGCAAAACTGCAAACCAAACTGTAGCTTGTCACAGATCCTCCACCATGCCCCAGGATTTCCACTCCTCTTTTCTTGATATACTGGAAAATATTGGGGTTCAACCAAACACCCTAATAATGGGTGATTTTAACTACCCCACCATTAACTGGGAAAACTACTCATGTACCAAATCCTTTGCTCAACGCTTTCTGGAATTCATAAATTCCAATGCCCTGAATCAACTTATCTACACCTCCACCAGGGGCAACAATATCGTAGTCATTACCAACATGAGTGACCTGTGTTCCACACCTGAAGTCAACTCCTCGTTGGTCAGATCCGACCATAAGCTATTCACCCTAGATATCCACATCCTGTCCCCACCCCCATTAAGGAAACCATGGTAAAAAATTTCTCCAAAGCCAACTTCATGCTTTTTAAGACAGAAGTCGCGAACTTCATGACACCCATGCAGATGGACAATACAGTTATGACTGCTGAATCCTACACAAATGCACTCTATAAGCACTTACACAAGTGCATGGATCATGCTATCCCAAACAGAACCAAGATGCTATCCTCCAAAAATAGGAAGCCAATCTGGTGGTCCCCTGCCATAAAAAAACTCTACAACAGAAGGAAGAAACTGTTGTAAAAGAGAGTAAATGAGTGGAGGAGCTCCCTGGTCAGCCTCAATAAGAAGCTGAGATCCCATATAAGATCCTCCAAAGCTAGCTACGAAAACAAAATCACCACTGATTCTAAGGACAACCACAAAGCATTTTATACCTATGTCAAGAATCTCAATGGCAGCACCCAGATCTGCTCTGAGTTACAGCACAACGGCACAAAAATTACAGAACCAACTGATATTGCCAACATCCTGGCAGATAGGTTCAATGCTAACTTTACCCCATTCTCACCCCCTAAAGGGCCCATATCTATACAGGAAGAATGCAGAGTCCCTGTAATCACAACTATGCAGGTAAAAGCTGCACTCTCGAACATCCATTGGACCAGACAACATCCCAGGCTGCTTTTTACATGAACTTCAGAATGAACTGGCTCCCCACCTAAGCACCATGTCATAGCCTCACATTAGGCTTTGTGCCCACTGAATGGCACACAGCAACAGTTATCCCACTCCACAAAGGGGGACCCACCACTGATCCCGGAAACTATTGCCCTATTACCCTGATGAGCCTGGTCTGCAATGCCATGGAACGTATCATCATGGAACTCATAAACAAAGACATTGGTAACCTCCAAACTCTGGACCCCACCCAGTTCAGGTTTGTGAAAGGCAGATCATGCCTCCTGATCCTGATAGACTTCTTTGAGGCAGTCACCAAAGCCATAGATGAGGGTAAGGTGGTTCACACAGCCTATCTTGACCTCGCCAAGGCTTTCGACACCATCCCCCATTCTGGAATTATAGCTAAACTCACTAAACTAGGTATAAATCCCTACGTCACAAGATGGGTTGCCAACTGGCTCACTGACAGAACCCACACTGTAAAAGTTGCAGACTACAAATCTGACTTCAAACCAGTGACAAGTGGAGTACCACAGGGTTCAGTCCTGGGACCTCTCCTGTTTGGTATCTACTTCTCTGAAGTACAGGCTAACACAGAAGACCTTTGGCTAATGAAGTTCACAGATGACTGCAAACTAGGAGCCATAGTCGAGTTCCCAAATGATGTGGACATCCTACAGAAGGGTCTCACTGAGACAGATGCCTGGTGTCAGAGCCATGGCCTCAAGCTCAATGCCAAAAATTACATTATCATCCCCTTTGGAAAAAACGTAAAAACTCTGTACCCATGAACTACCACATAGGCAGCAGTCTACTTAACACTGAATGTGTGATAAGAGATCTTGGGACCCAGGTGGACAGTTGTCTCTCCTTTGATAATCACATCGCCACAGTAGTCAGGAAATTTTCCTACGTGGCACACCTCATCACAAAAGGGTTCTCATCCAGGAAAAAGGTCATTGTTCCCCTCTACTCGACACTCATTAGATCCATTATAGAGTACAACGCCCCTTTTAGAATGTACCTCACAAGACAGCTGCAGCAGCTGGAAAGGCCACAGAAGTACCTCACAAAGAGGATTACTGGCCTCAAACAGATGCCCTACACTGACCATCTCAAAAAAACTCCAGCTTTACTCCATAGCATATCGTCTACTCCGAGGTGATCTCTGCCTAACATATAAAGCTATGTCAAACCCAGAGCTGTTGGACATGCTACACCTAAAGAAATCCCAATCCCTCCATGCTACACTCTCTAGAGACCTAAACCTTGTCACCACAATAAACAGAACATGCTGGAGGGATAGATTCCTGTCCCAGAGACTTCCCATACTCTGGAACAAGCTACCCATCTATGTCAAGCAAAGTTCCTCATTAGCACTCTTCAAGAAAAATCTTGATGAGTGGATGGGAAATAGGAAATACACCCCAGATATCACTTCTGTGGCTGTGCTCGACAGGGGCACAGGAAAATAAGTTTCTTGGGTGGCGTAAGTCAGGGAATCTTGTTGACTAGGCTTACTTAGGCCCTTGGGCCAATAGCCTAGTACCTATCTATAAACCTATGAACCTATGAAACACAAACATCTTCCAGGCATCAGAAAATCTCACAATGAGATTGCAGTGATCAGTGCTGTCTTATTTTTGATTACCTGTAAACTTGATAATGTGTAGTGGATATGTCTACGAGACTGACTACTATCACATTTAGAACACTGAAATTGTGAATGAATTCCCGAATCAGATTGATGTATAAGATTACACTATATATCTGTCTAGTCAACCACACAGGTTAAAAGGATAAAGGCAGAGGTCATGAATCCTTTTGTTTATATGACAACAACAGTGTCCCTTATTCATAATGTCTGAGCATTTTTCATCTAAGTTATGTTGGATTCCAGCTGCTGAATCCCCTATTTATGTTTTGGTATTGCCTGTAATGCCCATCCCCCAATGACTAGAAAAAAGAAAAAGCAGTCGGTCCTTCCTGTTTTCTACTACCTTCGGCCACTGAGGAGGATGGTTACACTTTTTGCATGGCTCTCTTCAGCCTTATGTCACGCAAAGCCAGACCATGAAAACATCAGTTTTGTTTTTCTTTCACACGTTAAAGGTTATATTTGTTACTGTGTTTTATGAATTAAGTGACAATGTAGCACTGTTTCCACTTATACGCTTTATTCAGTCATTTCAGTCAGTTTTTGTAGTTCTATTACTTTGGCCTTCTTCAAACTAGTAAGTGTTTTGTAGGAGACTGATTCCTTCCACTCACTAGAAGTTTTTTGCTTTTTTTTTTGTCTGAGAAAGGAGCATGTTATTTATTGTATATCCATTGATTATATCAATCTAAATGGGGTTTATTTTTGCAATTATTCTGTTGAGTTTTGTCAGTTTCCCCAATTCAAAAAAGGAAGAACATTTTCTTCAAAGTGAGATGCAAGTAAATAGAATAATTATACTTTTTCAGAAGTGCCAAATTGTTAAAAAACTGAAGATAAACTGCAGACTGATAAAATAAATAGTTTGTCAGATAAAAAGATCAATCTTTGCTGGCACAGGGTGAGGCTCAGGAGAAGGATTATATTGGGGCTACAAAAAGCCTATATCCACTGAGTTATCAGGTACTGCTTTAGTGGCCAGTAAAAGTGGTTTTTATTTTGCTATACAATTGCTGGGATGTTTTACCTTTTTCACCTTCTTGCGTTGCAGCAGTAGAGAGCTCATTTGGATTTAATGTTAAGTGATGCTTTTCTTTGGGCCTGATTCCAAAAGATTTTCTCACAGTGTAAGTGATCACTTACAATGAGAGCAGCTGTTATGGAATCTGGCCCCAGTGTAAGCCTATTTATAGACAAGCTTTATACCAAAGTAAATCACTTATACTGAGAGCAATTCTTTTGGAATCTGGCTCATTGTGTTAATGTTAGTCACATAGTCTCTAAGTTTTTTTACCTCACATGTGCCTGCACTGCATATTTGTTTGGCTCCATAAAGGAAGTAATTCTTTTGATAGACTCAGTTCTTCATAAGTTCAGATCTCAGTATCTGCATGATGGGATTTTAGGTTTACTAGTGTGACAGGGTATTAGTGTCCTGTTACAATTAATATACTATACCTAAGAAGGATTTCTCTATTATTCTTTTTTGTGTGTGAATCCTCTTACACTTCTGCTAATGCTTGTAATGTAGGAAAATTCCTTTAGCATTCATTATTGGTGGAAGTGGAACTCAAGTCAGAAAATGTTCCATTTAGATCAAATTGACTCCCACAAAGAGAATGGCTGATGATAGTGATGAAGTTTATTCTATTATTCCTGAATTCAAGTCTGTACATAGCTTGCACACACACACACACACACACACACACACACACACACACACACACACACACACACACACACACACACACACACACACACACACACATTATTGCAAGTGATAGTAGCAGAGAGAATGAGATAAATCCCTGACTACAATCTAGATGACCTTACATTAACAAGAAGAATGAGTGACCCATCCAGGAGGAAGAAGAAATGGCAGAGAGAGCTTTACAATATCAAGGATATGGTAGTACACACCAGATTTTGTAGACACGAGTCTAAACATTATTATCAAATTTCTGTCACAGGAATGCAATCCTGTGGGAGATGTAGTGGTTGTCCTTATATAGTTAATTTCTTTGCACATATGAATAATATTTGTTTTAGACCTAATGGGTTGTATAATTGTAGAACAGAGAGAGTTATTTATGCTACTAAATGTGGATGTAATAAGTTTTACATTGGACAAACAAAGAGAATGTTTAAAATAAGATTATTGGAGTATTTGAGAGACATCAGGACAAAGAAAGCAGAGAGTCCCTTAGCTCAACATTTTTATGAATATCATGGTGGGAACCCTGATACTCTAAAAGCTACGATTTTGGAACAAATCTCTATGAATGAATTGGATATAAATAGAACTAAGAATATGCTTTTAAAAAAAGAAACTATTTTTATTTCAAAATATGGTACTTTGATACCGAAGGGTCTGAATAGAGACTGTTGTTGGAAAAGTGTTGTTTGAAATGCACTGTGTCACTTTAAGTTTTAATTGTTTAATGACTTGTTCAAAGATGTATTAGTTGTAGCTGGTGTTTTTATAAACTGTTTTAACATGTGGTGTGTTACTCCTTGAAGGCTTACTTTGGCCGAGGCGCTAGAGAAATAAAAATTTTATATTGGTCTTTGTGGTTTCGTTTTGTGGTAGAGCTTTACAGACTGTCATTGTCTCTCAGAGGAAGGGTAGTATGTTGAGAGATGTGAACTGGGGGACAAGTCGTAGGCATACTGAAACACCAATGGTGATAACATTCAGAGTTAGTGTGCACTGACAATGCAAAGTTATCGTGGGCCACTAAAGTGGTTTTATTTATTTGTCCACCTATGGAGTGGGGTTTAATCATGCAAAACTGGTGTCATTGCCAGGATGACAGACAGAGCACAAAGCACCTCCATGTCTGCCTGAATGAAGCCCACCCTCATCGGCTCTGGGTGAAATCCCTAAACGGGAGGAATGCATGGGTACTGTCCAGTCAAGGGGAGATTTGATGATCAGCAGGCAAGAGTTAGAAGTAACATATATATATATAGTAGTAATATATATACATATATATATATACACATAGTAGTAATATATATACATATATATATATACACATAGTAGTAATATATATACATATATATATATATACACATAGTAGTAATATATATACATATATATATATATACACATAGTAGTAATATATATACATATATATATATACACATAGTAGTAATATATATACATATATATATATATATACACATAGTAGTAATATATATACATATATATATAGATGATGCACAGTACAGAAGCAGACAACCCCAGTACAAATCACATTTGAAATAATCAAGGTTTGGCATATGCATTTGTTTTACATTTTTATGCATTTTCTACATTTTTCTTTTACTATTTACTATATGTAACTCTGCACACAAGCATGCAGAGTGGACTCCATTGCAAGTATTTCAACTAACTACTTGAACTAGAGGTTTTACTGTTAGCTTTTCAACTATGCTAGTTAACTTGCTAGACCTTATTGCCTTTGTTTTATATATCTAAGTCTGCATATATGCACACAGAGTGAACTCCATTGCAAGTATTTCAACTAATTAAGGACCTAAGAGCTAATGCAGGTAGCCACAGTACTACCTGACTGTATAAAAACGTTTCAGCATATTACTGAGTTACATGTTGTTTGCTCTGCTTGTCTCTGAAGGTATACTGTCTTACTGATATTCTACCTCACTGAAAGTCTAGTACTATTCCTACAAAACTTCTAATCATTCTACCTACACCTGGTGTCCTCCATTACAATATCTGCCTTACATTGTACTGTCACTAACCACTACGGATGCTTGTCTCTCTCCTCTCCTAGATATTCCCAACCTTATTTCTCTGACTGTCACACACTCTGTTCTTAGTACATATCACAACCTGCAAGGCTTATCACATCTAACTCACCTCTCTTTTCTCTGCCTTTTTTATTCCTAGATGGCAAGCCCTCGGTTTAAGCAAACAGTTGCAAGCACATTCCTGCCCTCCCTGAAATGTGAATACTGCCACAAAATGGACAACACAGTCCTGCCAGTGCCAATTTCTTATTTCCAGTGTATGTCTATATATTTGCTCTGCAGAGTATGTCTATCAACATAGTATGTACCTATAAGTAATCTGCATTTTATAAATGGCTGCATATCGCTGAGCCATACTGCTAGCCCTACCCTCTCCACTTCTGCTCGTTTCTGCCTCCACTAAGTTTCCTTTCCCTCCATGCAGTTCTCACAGTGCATCTAACTGTAGTTCATATTCCATACCCTGTAACTTTTTCTCCTTTACCTCTCTGTTTATGATTACCAACTGCTGTAATCCCCTTCAAGTGCCCTCATTTACTGTGCCCGTGACTGACTGATTGTTTTTTCTCGGTCAACTGCAAGGTGGTCCAACCTGTTTCATTCGGGCACACTCCTTTCCCCTACCCTATCCTCAAATTCCACCCACCCCCACTACTCCTGCAATTATACTTCCTTAACTCCATGCACCCACTTCTTTCAACTAACCAACCAAATCACACACCTCATTAACCCTACTCTATCAACCACTTCACAACACACTCCTTAAATTAAACCAACATGTATATATATATATATATATATATATATATATATGTATATATATATATATATATATATATATATATATATATATATATATATATTTACTCAGAGAAAACACTAAGACTACACTCCCTAAACACAGCATACCACATTAACACCATTAATTTTTCTGAATCCATGTCCTACCCACCTAATTATGTACTTCATATCCAGCCTAGCAACTCTACTAATAATCTTTACACATATAACATCACTACCATGTCAAATCTTAATAATTTATCCATCAACACATACCACGACTGCCACTCACCAATCTCATCGTACTAGTTTCTCAGCTATCTCCCCACAGCTACTTCTATATACCCTCCCTTATTACTCAACTCCAAAACTACTAAACATCTCACAGAGTAAACCTTGCCTTATACCACATACTTTTAGTTCTCCCAAAAAAAACATAGCAGATTCCTTTCTTATCTAATCTGGGCACTGCTTCATTGTGGAGACATCCATCCCAATCCAGGTCCTAATACTCACCAAAACCTTGGAATACATCCAAGAAACTTAAATATTATGTCCTTTAACATTAGGAGCACACACAATAAAATATCTCCCTTTCATGTTTGGACAGACCAGCACAAACCAGGCATCCTGACCCTAACTGAAACCTGGCTAAAATCTAACATAAAAGACTCAGAAGTGTTACCACCTAGCTATGACATAGCTAAACTAGACAGACACCATAGGAAAGGAGAAGGTGTAGCTCTACTCTACCCCCACTCCACTAATATTACTCCATTTAAAGACAACATCCCCACTTTACTCAATACTGAATGCTCATATCCTTCATAAACCTAAAAAATACAAAATGAATCTGCATCATTGTTCTCAATATTCCTCTAGGACAAAATATTCCCATATTACAGGATATTCTACCCTGGACCTCCTAAACCATCACACAGAGCTATCTGAGGAGGAGCAGCTGATATGTGATATATATAGCAATAAGTAGCCTGTTTTTTTTTTTTTTTTTTTTTTTTTTGCTTATTTGTAGTAGTTATTGCTTAATATAGATATTTATAGCAATTTTATTGTATACTGCATACTTGAACTGTATTTCATAGCTATTGGTTCACTTGTGATAAACATTTCTGTAGTGTTTTCTGCCTAAAATAGTTTAGGTTGTAGCTGTAATATTGTCCATATTCTTGACTGTGTTTGTGATAAACATTTCTGCAGTGTGTTCTGCCTAAAATAGTTTAGGTAGTAGCTGTAATATTCTCCATATTCCTGACTGTGTTGTGGGCCTAGTTGTTTGTTAGAGGCTGTTTTCTGAGCTCATTGTCCAGGCCATCTTAGTTAGCAAAGACCATCCCTCACTTCAGTGAGAGCTTAGTGTTTATGGTAATTGTCTAGTTGGGTTGCCAGGGCTACGGCTTGGAGAAAGCACCTCACTGGTTCTTTTCAGCTTTTTTTAAAGTTGTTTTAGGTTTCAACTTTCTCTTAAGAAGTTAACTTGAGTGTTTCAGCCATCACACACACAACTATCTGAGGAGGAGCTGCTGATCTGTGATATATAGCAATAAGCCTGCTTTTTTTTTTTTTTTGCTTATGTGTAGTAGTTATTACTTATCCTAGATATTTATAGCAATTTCATTGTATACTGCATACTTGTACTGTATTTCATAGCTATTGGCTCACTTGTGATAAACATTTCTGTAGTGTTCTCTCACCTTCCCTTCCTATTGGCATCTTGTCCTTGCTAGCCTTGCAGTTGTCTGCCCCTACTCTAAATTTGATCTTGGACACTCCTCCCAGTCTACTGTCATTAGCTCATTCTACCTAATACAGAGAGAACATCTAAGAAGGCCAACCCCACTTAGTTTCTTTCCTTCTGTTCCTCCTTTCCCCCTTTCTTAAAAAAAATATATATCTGAATATCCTTGTGTTCTGACTGTACTTCTCAAACATTTTGGAAATATGGAGTATATTTTAGTGCATTTGTTAAAACTGTATTTACCTTAATATTGCTACAACTCAAGTGCTCTAGGTTGCACTGCATCTGAATTGTTTTAGTGTGTTTTAGCTGCTTTTTTATATATATAGACTTTTCTGTATATGTAGACTAGCTACTTATTCTACTGCATTACTGCCTCTTAAATCGTTTTTCAGTTGTGCACTTGCCTTGCTTCATTTACAAAGTTTTAAATTGCTAATTTTGTAGAGTTCTAATTGTATTTACTGTTTAGGGCTACACACCTAATTGTGTTAGCCTTTTCTGTGTTTATTTAGCTTATTATTGCATTGTTTAGCCTGTTTTAACCCCCCCAAAAATACTATCTTGTTTGCTCATTTCCCACCTTCCCTAGCTAGTATAGTCCGGATTTCAGGCTTTGCTTGTCTCAGGACTTTATTTTCTGTGTTTGGAGCTATCCAGACCTTGCTGTGGTAGATGGAAGTCCTACTGCTTACCAGTGGGACTGGTGAGCATTGTACTGCCTAAGACTAGAGGAGTGGTTTCCAGCTCTGAAATTGTAATTTTAGCCATTTTGGGCTGATTTCCATCCCTTTCAACTTTCTGGCTTAAAAACATATGTGTTTGCACATTTTTCGCATCGTGCAGCACCACGGGGCTACTGTTAAACTATTCCAGGTGCCTGAAAGTCTCCTCTTCAAATTTTCCCTTAGACCTAGCTGGTTTCTCAGTAGTAGCACTAAAATCTGAACCCCTGTGACTAGCACTTGCTCTAAAACCTGCTGTAAAGCACTAGGAAGCATTAAACTGATACAAGCACTCAATTCTCCTTGTTAATAAGGAGAAATTAATCATAGGCACTAAACAGCCTATAATTGCAAAGTACCTTGCAAAGGTAAGGGAAAACAGCTCTTGTACTTTACAAAAAAGCACCTAAACAGGCATGTCCAAGTGTCAGCTTCCGGTGATTTCTCCTGTCCACCTGGTGAATCTGGGCATACTAGTGCAAAGCAGCAACTGCCTCATATACACAGACAACCCTCTCCTCCTACCACCCAACACTACAACCTGCGAGAGGTGCACTTACATAGCCAAACTGAAGGCAAAGTTCTCTCTAGCCAATATTGTGCTAGACAGTCAAGAGAAGAAGGTTAACACCTGCACTACATCTCAAGCAACATATAGTCCTTCAAAACCCACACCATCAACACCCACTCATAGCAACACTAAACCCACATATGCAGACTCCATTAACATTAACCTGCTCAAGCAACAAGGACCTCCAAAGCTGAAATGCAAACAAATACCAGTCACAACCAAAGTGACACATAGCTCACAACACCAGTGTGCCATCCAACAACAGCCCCTAAGGCAAGACAATGTACCCTACACTTTAGTCATAGGTGACGCTATAGTCAGGCACACCGATGTCCCACTCACCAGGCTGAACAAGCAGAAAATTACAGTCAGCTGTCTGTCGGGTGCCAGGATCCGCCACATAATGCATGCACTCAAGTCACTAAACAACAAGTACAAATACAACTCTGTCATTGTCCATGTTGGAGTGAATGACTTGAGACGTACTTCCCTGGACTACATTAAAAGAGACATGGAAGAGCTCTCAGATCATGTGGCCCAGGCAGGCATGACCCTAGCCCTGAGTAGCATCCTGCCTTTGCCCAGAATGATACCACAGTATAAGGACAAAATGATTGACTTCAACAATTGGCTAAGCTTCTGGTGTCATTCAAAGGGGATCCAGTATCTGTCTGCCTGGGACGACATGATCGACAAACCACAATGCTTTGCCAGAGATGGTCTACACCTGCCACCCCTGGGATTCAGGTTACTAGCTAAAGCTCATGCCACCCCTATAGTGCCTTTTTTAGGCAAGGTTCAAAGGACAAAACCACCACCGTAACAGATTCAAGCATGCAAAATCTGAAGGTAATGATACTCAATGCTAGAAGTCTAAACCTCAAAATGCACTCTCTTGAGGCACTCCTAAAAATGGAGAACATCAACATCTGTGCAGTAACTGAGATGTGGTTCAAGGCTCCAGAGAGCACCCCTGCAATACCAGGCTACAACTCTTACCACACTTTTTGAGCACCAAACTAAGACCGAAACTCTAAAGGTGGAGCAGTGTCCATATTCACCAAGGATATTTACACCTTCAGGCTAGTTGCCCAACACAATGCAGCTGAAATTCTCCAGGTGCAACTAACACTAGGTAAGACTGCAATCCAAATTGTAGCTTGCTACAGATCACCCACCATGCCTCAAGATTCTCACTACACCTTTCTAAACATACTGGAAAATATTAAGATACAACCAAACACCCTAATACTGGGTGATTTCAACTAGCCTGCCATTAACTGGGAAAACTACTCAGGTACTAACACCTTTTCCCCACGGTTCTTGGAATTCATAAATTCCAACACCCTGGATCAACTAATCCATTGTCCCACCAGGGGCTCCAATATCCTAGACTTGGTCATTACCAACATGGGAGATAGATGCTCCACACCAGTGGTCACCCCCTCATTGGTCAGGTCTGACCATAAGCAAATCACCCTTGACATCCACATCCCACCCCCACCCCCCAGTAAGGAAACTTCTGTAAAAAACTTCTCCAAAGCCAACTTCATGCTACTCAAGTCTGAAGTGACAAACTTCATGATACCCATGCAGATGGAAGCTGAAGGTTTGACTGCTGAAGCCTACACTAAGGCACTGTACGAGCACATCCACTCGTGCATGAATCGTGCCATCCCAAATAGAACCAAGACGCTCTCCTCCAAAAAAAAGGAAGCCAATCTGGTGGTCCCCTGCCATAAACAAACTATATAACAAAAGAAAGAAACTGTTACAGAAAAGAGAAAAATCCCAGGATGCAAAAAAACTTCCTTACCAGCCTCAGTAAGAAGCTGAGATCTCTCATAAAATCCTCCAAAGCTAGTTACAAAAATAAAATTGCCAAAGATTCCAAAGACAGCCACAAGGCATTCTATAGTTATGTCAAGAATCTAAATGGCAATGCTCAGATATGCTCTGAGATACAACAGAATGACATTAAATATACTGATCCCAAGGATATTGCCAATATCCTGGCAGATCAATTTAGTGCCAACTTCATCCCCTCTCACCCCCTAAAGGGCCCATCTCAATACCAAAAGATTGCCAAATTCCGGTAATCACGGCCACACAGGTAAAAAACACTCTATCCAAAGCTACAAATACAGCATTCATGGGACCAGATGACATCCCGGGCTGTGTACTACATGAACTACAAAATGAAATGGCACCTCACCTGAGTGTCATGTTTAATTATAGCCTCACCTCAGGCTTCATGCCCACTGAGTGGCACACAGCTACAGTTATCCCTCTCCACAAGGGGGATCCACCTTGGATCCCGGGAACTACCACCACATCAGTCTGACAAGCCTGATCTGCAAGGGTATGGAGCGCATTATCATGGAACTTATAAACAAAGACATTGGCAACCTTCAAACACTGGACCCCACCTAGTTTGGGTTTGTGAATGGCCGATCTTGTCTCCTGAACCTGAATGACTTCTTCAAATCAGTCTCCAGAGCTGTGGACGATGGTAAGGCAGTTCACACAGCCTATCTGGACCTCGCCAAGGCCTTTGACACCATCCCCCACTCTGGAATCATAGATAAACTTACTAAGCTGAGCATAAATCCTTACATCACTCGATGGGTTGCCAACTGGCTTACTGACAGAACCCAGACTGTAAAAGAAGCCGACTCCAAATCCAGCTCCAGACAAGTGACAAGTGGAGTACATCAGGGCTCAGTCCTGGGACTGCTCTTGTTTGGCATCTACTTCTCTGAACTACAGGCCAACACTAAGGGACTCTGGCTAACAAAGTTCACAGATGACTGCAAACTGGGAGCCATTATTAAATCACCAAATGATGTGGATATTCTACAAAAGGGCCTTACAGAAACAGATGCTTGGTGCCAGAGCCATGGGCTCAAGCTTAATGCCAAGAAATGTATAGTTATCCCTTTTGGGAAAAACATGTACCCATGAATTACCACATAGGTGGCAGTACACTAAACACTGAAAGTGTGATTACATTATCAGTTGTTAATCCTGAGTATCCATGCCAGTCGCGGAAGGTATTCTTTTTTTAACAATACATATATTGCGTGTGTAGTATGCTGGTTTGTTAATGAGCCTGGGAATGGATCAGATTATCAAATGTTATTTCTGCATCTCCATGCCAGTTGTTGCAGTTAGTCTTTTTTAAAATAAATACACTGCGTGTGTTCAATGGGTAAAGCGTTTAACTGTACTAGCTTTTGATTTTAAAATAATTTCAATGCATGTGCACAACGCGTAAAGCATTTAACTAACTGTACTAGACTTTAGCACTGTAGTCTAATGCAGGTTTGATAAGGTGCTTTTTGAAATGATTACAGTATCAAATGTAATCTGTGCTTCTTGCCTATTTGTTTCTTATGCAGTAACTGTGCATTGTTCTACTGTTTTTTGCCTTCAAATTGCTGCCTGTCATAACCTACCTACATGCTTGTAGTGCTCTGCTCCAATTTTACAGACTAAATCTTCCCCGTAAACTGCCTAGGGTTTTTTCTATACCCGTTGGGCTCTAGGGGATTGTTTAAATGTTATTAGACTGAGTGTTGCATTGTTTCCACTGCCTACTTTTACTCTGTTTCTTCTCCTTCATTCTCTTTACTCCCCCCCCTTGCAGTTACCATATCTAATCTCTATCCTTCTTTAACCTTTAGTACACTCTTGTGCAACCCTCTTCTATCTGCTCTTACTCACCTCCACACCAAACTCTCCACTCTCTACCTCCCCTCCTCTCCTAATATTTGCCTAATGCTCTCTTTCTCTCTTTTTTTTTTTACAGTCTGACACCTCGGGTGCTCCCTGTCTGTATTGCTTAGACAAGGGCTACTTCCCAGCTAAACCTTAGAGGACTCCCTGGCATCTGCCTGCAGCCTAAACACTGCTGAGTACTTCCACTTCAAGATATCTCCTAAAAAGGAACCCAGTGTATGTTGTATGTATTTGTTACCTTGCCATATCTGTTACTTATACCTCCTGCATGTGCGATGGCAGCCCACTGCAGCCCGCTTGATAATTTATCCCTTCCACCTTCTCTCCTAGGCTGGTTGCTTTAGCTTAATAAGACCCAACCTTCCTTCTGTTGCTCCCTCTTTTACCACTAGATAGTTTTGTCCTCCCAATAAATCTAAACATATATCCCTTTCAATAACCTGTCCCACTTTTCTAACCCCCAGAACATGCTCATCTCCTTGTGAGTAAGTTGCTACCTATTGCGTGTATATCTATTCTCACCTGGTACATTGCTGTAGCTCCATTTTTTTGATTGTTTATCACAGATTTCACTGTGACCTGACTCTACCCGCTCCGTTCACCCTGCATGCTCACTACGCTCTCCTACCCTACCCCCAAATCCCACCCACCCCCAGGACTCATAATCTTATACTCGGATAGCCACACCTCCTTCCTACTTCCACCAATTAGCCCACTCTATCTCGTTACAGACTTATCATTTCAGCCCATATTCCTTTACTGTTTTTCTTCTCTATCTCTCCCTCACTACTACTTTCAATTCCCTTTCCTTATACCTCCATTCTTCTTGCCTCAATTAACATTTTTCCCTTTACTATGTCTAAATCTGGCATTCCAAAGCACTTTAGCCTATTTTTCTTCTTTATAATCCTTAACACTCTCCTTGTATCATATACCCTCACTTACTATGAGCATCTAAGCTTTACTGAATCTTTACTCACTTTAAAGCAAACAGCTCCACACTCTGCTCCAGCCTTACAAACCTACAGTAACTTAACATCCTCATCTCCCTATTTTCTTTCTTTATTCCATAGATTAACCCATAATAAGTATCTCCAAACCAGAAAATCTTACCTAATCTTCTCCAAACTCTTAAAATTCTTACATAGTCCTCAACAGTTCCTACTTCTACATGGTGACATTCATCCAAACCCAGGCCCAAATAACTACCTCACTAACACCCATCTAATCCATCAAACAAACTCTGTCACTCCTACTAGTCCACCCAGCTCTCTTCTCATAGCTCACCTTAATATTCACAGCTTAAATAATACAATTACCCAACTCCATGCCCTGATAGATATATATTCCTTTGATATCCTATGTCTAACAGAAACCTGGCTCAAGCCAGGAACTAAGGACATTGATATTATCCCTCCTGGTTACAACACTCTCAGACTCAATTGTCTGAACAAAAAGGGTGGTGGAGTTGCAATACTCTACAAATCTAAATTACAGGTTACCCCAATAGATACTCAACCTCCCTCTCCAAGCAATGCCAAAATCTTAATCTCTAAGCTCCAGGTTAATACTAATAAATCCATATACATAATTTGCTCTTATAACCCCCCAGGCAACAACATTAATACTCTTGAAAATACTTTTAGCTGGCTTTTTTCATCTTTCCCACAAGAAACCATACTCTTAGGTGATTTTAATATTGATTGGACTTGCTGTATTTCTCCCAAACCAACTTCTCACATAAACCTTTATGGCTTCCATCAAACCATTATATCCCCTACTAGAATTCATAAACATAGTAACAAAGTTCCCTAGATTGGATATTGGTCAATAGTAATCCCCTAGTATATAAAACAGGTGTACTCCCTGATGATATTAGCGACCACGTACTTACTTATATTACTAGACAAAAGACCCCTAGTACCAGCCAAATTATTTACAGAACTACCCAGAATAAGAAAGATTTAAACCTAGCCAGCTACCAAACAGAGCTTAAAGCTTGCAACTGGTCTCCCCTTAAATACCTACCTCTTGATGAAGCAGTCTCATACTGCAATAATAAACTCTTGCAAATTCTAGATCACCATGCCCTCTCTCACATTATCAAAGCTAAAAACAAACCTGCTCCATGGCTCGCCAAAGAGACCAGGCAAAAAATGCTACAGAGAAATAAAATATGGACCAAATGGAGAAATACTAAAAACCATACTTTAGGCAGCTTAGAAATGCTACAAAGAAACTAATACTCCTAGACAAAAAAAAATCTATTACCTGAAATTCCAACAAGCGCAACATCAAAATCCACAAAAATTCTGGTCAGGTATTAACAACTACTTCATCCAGGAAATTCCAAAACACCTACCCCTTCTAATCTGACTCAGAGTTCTCCCAACCATATTGCTGATAGTGATGCCTTTATCAAATTATTTTCTGAAACAGTCACCTCACTAGCTAATACCTTGTCACCTGCTAACACCCTGGAACTGACCTCTCAGATAAATAATCCCCCCACTTTAAAACTGCACCCAGTCTCAACATCTCACATCCTTACCCTACTTCTGAAACTTAAACCCTGCACACCTGCAGCTGACCACCTGCCAGATGAGTACCTGCAAATGGCAGCTGGAGTATTTGCCTACCCTGTTTCCATTTTAATAAATAGAACCATAGCTGAAGGCATTATCCCATCTCTATGGAAAGTCTCTTATATCATCCCTTTACACAAGGGGGGAACTCAAATGAACTCTCAAACTTCTGTCCTATAGCCCTACTTTCTCCCTTCACTAAAATCATGGAAAGATGTATTCATCAGCATTTACTTGATCATCTTCTCCAAAATAACCTACTAGCTGACTGTGAGCATGGTTTTAGACCATATCACAGTACTTCAACTGTGCTCTTATCCTTCACAGACTGTATTAATAAAAATCGTAATAATAACCTACTTTCCTCAGCTCTATTCTTATACCTCTCCAAAGTCTTCGACACAGTTAACCATCAGCTAATGTTAAACATTCTCAAATCTCTCTCCTTAGACACTCTAGCAGTCCAGTGGTTTAATTCCTACCTAGAAAATAGACAGCAAGCAGTTCTCTGGGACAATCACTTATCCTCACAGCTTCCCATTACCATTGGAGTCCCACAAGGCTCTATTCTGGGACCCCTCCTCTTTTCCATTTTTATTAATGATCTGAAAACTTCCCTTCCCCAGTCCTCCTGCATTCAATATGCAGATGCCTCGACACTTATCTCTGCCGCAGTTTCTTCTGCTGAGCTGCAGTCTAGTACCCAAAAAGTATTTACATAAGCTGAAAATTGATTCCATCAGTATTGTCTCCTTAACCCCCAAAAAAATAAATTATTACTGTTCACTCCAACACAGAAGTCCTCTCCTATCAACTTTACAATTTTATCTAACAATGGCACAACTATATCACCTGACTCTAACACTAAACTTCTAGGAGTCACAATTGATCATAATCTTAACTTTGACTCACACATCAACTTAACCATTAAATCAGTAAATAGAAAACTCGGCTTTCTCTATAGGCTCATACCCTTCCTTACACCTTCAGCCAAGACTACTATAGCACAAACACATCAGATCTCTACCCTTCTCTACACCTCTCCTATTTTTGCCAATCGATCAAAATTCCAGTTTTAACAAATTGGCAACCTCATACAATAACATTGTTAGATTTGCCACAGGTGCTCCATTTCGTACCCACTATTGCATAAATCTGAAACAACTAGGCTGGCTAGAATTACAAAACCAGCTGCTGCTTCAACAACTGACAGTCATCCACAAGATCTTGTATCACCTCACAAATACTCCCATACTCAGTAACCTTATTACCCTTTATAAAAACCTCACAACCCTTCGCTCAGCTAACAAGTTACTAGTCGCCTCCCATAAATCACACAATAAATCTGGTGACTGCCTGTTTACTAACACTGTTGGTTTTAATTGGAACAAGCTTCCTTGTGAACTCACCTCACTGGTATCAACACCCCTTTTCAAGAAGCTACTAAAAACCTTCCTGAATTCCCACTGGCTATGCCCATGTACTAACCCTGACTGACACCTTTTTTTGGCCTCTTGCCTTATCACTGCTACAAAAGTACTACTATTACTCCTATATCTTTCTTCTCCTCTAGCTATACATTTTTCTTGTATAGATAGTTTTGTAAAAAAAAAAAAAAAAGTTATTTTTGTGATCTGTGATTATCCTTTTACTCCTTTTTACTTCAATGTATGCCTGGTACAAATGAGTTAACATAGTTTGTATTTTGTTATTCCATCTTTGTGTGTTAATCTTTCACAGTGTAGCAATCACTTTTGTAATGGTGCCCTCCACATTTTCTGCAATGGTTCAAACTGATTTTACTGTATATGCTTTTTGTACTTGCTAAAGTATTTAACTTGTAGTGGAGCTTTTCTCCCCGGGCCTCTACTGAAAATGGACATGTATCCAGTTAGACTAGCCCGGTCAACAAATGTAAAATAAATAAATAAATGAGAGATTTCAATAAACACATTGCCACAACAGTCGGGAAATCCTTCTATGTGGCACACCTCATCACTAAGGGCTTTTCATCCAGAAAAAAAGAGATCATTGTCCCACTGTACTCATCCCTCATTAGACCCATTATAGAGTACAATGCCCCATTTGGTATGTACCTCACAAGACATCTGCAACAGCTGGAAAGGCCGCAGAAATACCTCACTAAAAGAATCACAGGCCTAAAGCAGATGCTCTATGCTGACCATCTAAAATAACTCCAGCTATACTCTGTGGCATATTGTCTACTCAGAGGCGATCTCTGCTTAACATACAAGGCCATGTCAAACCGTGAGCTGTTGGACATGCTCCACTTAAAGAAATCCCAATCCCTCAGAGCCACACGCTCCAGGGAGCTAAACCTTGTCATCTCAATGAACAAAACATGCTGGAGGGATAGGTTCCTGACCCAGAGACTCCCCATACTCTGGAATAGACTGCCCATACATGTCAAGCAGAGCGCCTCCTTGGCCCTCTTCAAAAGGAACCTTGATGATTGGATAGGAGATAGAAAATTCACCCCGGGGATCACGTCAGTCGCCCTGCTAAACAGGGGTCCAGGGAAGTAAATATTGTGGGAAGAAATATCCAGGGAATTGCTATGGCTAGCCTTGTATCAGCCCTAAGGCCGATGGCCTAGTACCAACCTATGAACCTAAATCTATATCCTCACTGCATCACTATAATATGATCTCCCCATAAAATAAGGTGTAACAACCATACCTACTGACTATATCTTAATAATCCTTAAATTGCAAGTACTATATGCATATACAGTTTGCTTTCTCTGCCAATACTTAATCTGTAATTATTATAACAGTTCCCTATTATGATGTCGCAGATGCAGTTTGTCGAATGCATCTACATCGAACCGAAAAGTGCGAAAAGGCAATATAGCAAAGCGGCTTTTCAGCGAATTATTTGCCTGGGAAAGAATTCACTTGGCTGCTTTCACTACTTTGCCGTTTTCGGCACTGTAATGTGATCTCGGAGTTGGTATATTTAAGTAGGGGGGCGTGGGGGGCAGCATGTAATGTTTTACAGTTTTTTTTTTTTTTTTTTTTCGGAACAGAGATTTTTTGTCCCTTGGGAAAAAATCGCTGTTATGAGGTTTCAGCGTTGTAAGCTTTCGCTTACATAGGGTTGATTATGTGTCATTCTCTGTTGTGAGCTTGCGATATCATGATATAGACCCATTATAACTACTCACTATATCACAAAGCTCCTTCAACAGATTGTACCAAAAAACAGATTGTATATTATGTATTATACATATATTTTTGATTTCCTCTGATAATCTCTAAATACTGATTTTTTGTCTCTTTTCCTGTAACTGCAAGAATTTATGATGTGTTCTGTTGTTTGTACTATTGGAGCTTTTCTCCCTCAGCCTCCGCTAAAAATTGGTTCTTTGGAATCAGATGGACCACCCCAGTAAAAATATGTTAAATAAATAAATATATATTTTTTTGTTTTTTTATCCTTTCCTGGCTGGATTAGACCCATTAGGCTTAGTAACATGTTGACTAAATTAGTTCCACTAGGCTATTAGCTTCTTTTCAAGAGAGACCTGAGATTGTATTTTGTATTTATACTACTAGGAGAAACTGGGACAGGACTACTGGTATAGGTCACACATGTGCCATATGCGGGAGTCATGGTAACCTCATGGGTGGCCTGCAGACACATTGTAGATGACACCCTGTGCATTACAGATCACTTAGCAGTTTGAAGGAATGGTAACATTTAAGATTCACATAACAACTTTGAGGTAACCAAGTGGGGCCCTTATGTCATTGTAGGTACAGTCTATGGTCTCTAGCACCTCTGAGAAATGGGCTATATTGTAGAAATCCTGCATAGTGTTAGCTCTCTCCTGTGTGGTACAAGACAACCACATGTGCTCCCCCCAAATGCTACCTCGTGGCATGAGGAAACTAATGAATTATTCTCAAGGCAGATGTCTGGGATACCCCACTGTGTCTCCTGTTGGTCATTAAAAAGTCACTGTAGCTAGTACACATAAAATCACATATACTCATCCACTGGGATGGGAAATCTACTACTTCTGTGGGCCTGCAGACAACATCAACACATGTCTACCAGCTCCTATATGGTGTCTTCATCCACATAGTGGTATTCTGCTATGGTGTCATGAAGGCCATGAAATATTAAGTGCAGTCAGATGATATTAGTGACAGCTCACACCACCAAGGCTCATACTGGCAATAATAGCCTGTTTCATATATACAGTTTCACTAATGCTGAATCAATCCCTAGCATATTTCCGGATTTTCCATGATTCCCCTGCTTGTACATGAGGATTTTGCTGTGGTCATTAACACTAGTATTAGCTCATTCCCTTGTACCCTTTAGGGTTCTGAATCGCACCACCATTTTGGTTTACCTCATTTGCACTCACAGTGCTCCTCACTCACACACACACACACACACACACACACATATATATATATATATATATATATATATATATATATATATATATATGTTTTAACAGAAGTCTGAAAAGTATTATTTGCTTTGTTTACAATGTATGTGCAGTCAATATGCATGATGCTCTAAAGACTCTCCTGGAGACAGGACCATTTCTAAAAAAATTATTATATAACTAACTAGTTCTTAGTTTACAGTCCCTGGCCTCAGTCCAGTCTTGGCAGTTACCATTTTAACTTCAGTATTATTGGGTAAACTCCTAATTATATTTAACTCTTCCTATTAGTTTATTTTTGCTACCCATGGAACTGCCCCATATTCCAAAACACATATCAACATTCCAACCACTTTCTATGCATTATTACAAATTTGAAACTTTCTCCTCGACACTTACAACAGAAGAAAAAAGAAACAAACCCACTTCCTCCCTCACCAATCCCCTATTCTATTTACATTACTTCATCAAACCCCTTATTTAAGCCATCTTGCTAATGATCAGATTAGAGTCATTAACTCCAATTCTTCTAGATTTGACAGTTCCTCACACTACACCTGGCATGTTTAGCTCACATCTGTCATTAATCATCTCTTTCCAATCTCCACCAATTATCAATAGTTCCTGGTGGAAAGCAATTATGCCCCTAAAATTTCCTTCATATCTCTGGCTAGTGTGGAAATAAAAGTTTTATAATCATGGTTTAATATGAAATGGGCCTATATACCCCTGGATCTGAAGGGTCCTTGCCACTTAGAGTATGACCACAATTATTGTGGTTGATCAGCAGTTTGGCACTGTTTCACCTTAAAATATTGCATTAAACATTTTCACCCATCTAGTTTCCATACTGCACAAGTACACCATCTGGCCTGGAAATTTCCCTACCATTTGATGTCTGATAGCCCATTTTATATCCTCAGCTATTATTTGTCCCAGCAACTTATTCCTGTCCTCTTGTGTAATCTGTGGTACCCTCAGGGAGTCCAGAATCCTTCTGTCCCCTCTCTGGACACTCCTTACAATGCCTTCTTCTTTATATACCTTCTCAAAACACTTTATCTTTACTTTCATGATATTTTCTAATGTTTCCATCCTCCCATAGTAGGATTCGTGATTTTGATCAGCTCATTTTGAATTTTTTGGATCCTTAGTTTCTGCACAAGCATTTTAACCACTTTTGGACTAAACTCAAAATAGACTTGTTTTAATGCTACCTTCGTATACTCACTCAAATTAGATATTCCTACATTTTTTTTACCTTTACCTTTGGTTCCTTTCACTCCACCATCTCATCATCTGATGCCCCTCCATGTCCCTTCTGGTGCTCTTTTACTTTATTCATTCCTTCAAGATAATTACTGTTCCTGTCCTTCTGCATTTCACCCTCCTTCCACTTCACTCATCTCCATTTCCCTTTTTAAACTATCCCACCTTTTACGTACCCCTTTATGGATGATATCAAAATGAGATATCTTATCTTGGATTTCCTGCTTAAATCACAACTCGAAATTCTGTTTCCTTAATAAGTAAGTGGGGAATCTCCAGTGCCTACTTAAACCTTTCATTACTGGTGACTTGGATGTTACTAATACTGTAGCATGATCTGAGATAATAATTGGGTGAGTCTGAAAATCCCCCCACTAAACCTCTGTTTTCTTTGGATATGTAAACTCTGTTCCATCTAACCCAACTTCATTGCCTTGCTGAAAAGAAGATAAAGCCTTCCCTCTTTTCACTACCTCACTAACATCCCATAACCCAAACAGTTTCATATACTTTCCCCAGAAACCAGGCCTCTAGGGCCTTATCACATATCTGCCATATTAATCATCTCATTCCAATCTCTACCAACTATCAGGAGTTCCTAGTGGAAAGTAATTACTCTTCATCTGTGTTTTTCTTTTTAAATGTAAGGGATCCAGCCACCATATGATACTATACAGCTTATCCCCACCACCACCACTTTCCCCTTTACCATCACTTTACATACTAATCCTAATAAACAATACTAAAAACCTATATACAAGCTCCATAGCTGAAGACGCACTTCTATAATGTTCAGCTAAATGCCTATCAACAACAGAAATGCATGGCACTGACACCTGCTGTCTCTTTTGCCCACTAAATGCTAACTTCCCCAGGTGGCACCAACTAATTTCCTCACAGGGGTAGTGTACAAATCTTAAGTATTTTGCAGTCCCCCATTTTGTTATTATCTAAACAATTCCAGATTCCCATTTACCATCCGTTTAACTTTTTTGTCCCTAAATGAATGTATTGAATGCCTACCTAAGTGTTAAAAAGGCATTGTAAAACCTCTATTTTTCCATCTACTAAATCCCTATCCTAGATCACAACTCTGTTGATGTTTACTAAAAATTCTATTTATCTATAACAGAGCAGCAGTCTTATCACATGATCCAGTGATTCACACCATATACCCAACATCAACACTTCTTTGCTCATGACATGCTTCTAAGCCCCAACCTATAGACAGTTTTTTCAAACATTAAATAATTAACTATATTCCATAATCCTCCACATTTGTTTTTAGCTATTTTTAGCTAAGTCTAACCATTACATGAAGCCTGCCATTTATAGACAATACCCTGTTTTGCTTGTACCAGCTCTCCTCTAATCCTGAGAGTCCATTAAAACATCATCAACATATATGTATGGAAATCGAACTATGCCAATAATGGTAACACAACGACTAACTACCGCTCTGATTCTCACTCATCTTCTTGTATCATGGCTGCCTCCTGTGATTTCTGTGCTTCCTGAAGAGCCTTCTGCATCAAGTGAAAGTAAACCTGGATTATCCTCCTCATTTTCCTTCATCTTCTGTTGAAAGCCTGGGTTGGGCTTCACTGGCAGTGTCTATGTTTTTGTAGTAGAACTTCCATGTCTTCCCTCCTGGTTATGTTGTTGCCCTTCCCTTTTCCCCCACCAACTCTTGCACACCCCTTAGCTTCTGAGTCCAAAAAAAGTCTTTACACCAGCTGGATGAAAAGCCTTCAGTATTACCGAATATATTAGCTTTCATCTCAGTCTTGCTTCTTTACATTTATGTATGGCTGGAAGAAACTTACACCTTTGAACTCTAGCAGTGACTGGGTAGTAATTACCTATCCTTTTTTCTAGAGCCGAGGCAGTACCTGCTCTTTTTGGTCATATGTCTGGAATTTGACAACTGTTCATCTCAGCATATGCTTTGCTGCACTCCCTCCAATTTGATTTCTTCCAGTCTCTTTCATGTCCATGTAGCTAAGTAGGATACCATGAACTTCTTACAATCTGAGCTCTCTAACTTCTCTGGGGTTGCTGTGAAACAAAGATTGTATTTCCTTGAGCTTTTCCCTAGCTCTGTTGATTTAGCTTGTATATTGTCTTGCTGCGCCTCATATTGGACCATCCACTCCTTCAGTTCTATGTTTTTGGACTGAAGCTCTGTAAGCACATCAGTGTGTCAGGAAAATGCTCCCTCTGTTTCTGTCACTTTCCTGTCATTGACTTTGATGTATTCTTCATGTGTACTGCTGGTTTTGATAACTTCAGTGTACATTCCATTTATCCGTTGTTATCTCGGTGCTGCTTTGATCTTGGGCACGTGCATCTCCATCTTTGTTAGCTACCATGTGCTCGAGTTGATTCGTTACAGCTAGGTCAAACTTTGCATGCTTTCCTGAACCAGATTCTTTATGAATTTTCTTCTGGTTTGCATGAGGAGATAATTCCTCCTTACTTTCATTACTTACCTGAAGTCTCAGTCTTGTTTTTTATGTAATACCTGTTGCATTTAATAGGAGTTCTAGCTGAAACAGCCTGTCAGCCTGCCGCCATAAAATAAGTCCCCCACAGTGACCCTAATTTTAATAGTGTTGTTCATTACCATCTACTTATACAGCCAAGCATATACTGTAAGCAGCTCTGGAGCTTTGTCTCCACCACTCATGCCAAGCGCATTTCTGCATTGCACACACCTTGTGTGTGGCCGCTCATTGCACTACATTGCCTACTGAAATGTGACAAATGTTTCTGAATCCCAGGGATGGTCTCTGCAGTTGTGCTACATATAGGTCAAGGATCTGGGCACATTTGTCTAAACTAATGTCTGCTTCAGAATGATATCAACCTATCATATTGTTGTGCTCATTTACTGAGGCATGGACTCAAATATGAAAAATATATTTTTCATAATCTGACATAAACTGTTGTATCTTCAGCTATACTAAGCAGAGGTCTTCTATCAGTGGTAGTTTTGTATGCAATGATGTTAGCTTTCTGTTGACACCTTCAAACACCATCCACCTGGCATTTATTGCTCAACGTTCATGGAAATATTATAAAATATGCAGGTTTTCACAACCAGTGACACTGAAAACTGGCATTATCTCCTTTTCCCTGCAGCCGAACAAAGTATTATATGTCAGTACAGCTAACATGTGTTAATCAGTATGTTTCTAGCATCTCAGGCAATCCTGAATGAGCATACATAGGAAGAATAATCAATCAAGCATAGACTATGGATGACTAGTTTTTCTTCTGGTCACGTGGCTTTCCCAGCAAAGAAAAACTTCACTGTTTTTTTTTTTTTTTTTGTAATCCAATCCACCACAGTTCTTGCCTGTGTTAACGCAGCTCATTCCTCCCAAACAGACTTAAAAATTACAGCGTCACTGCTCGTATTTATTATTTACTTATCAGCCTTTATTTACTGTGTTGTTTTGACTATATAATAGAAGTTACCTCTTTTCAATGGAGGCCTGAAGAGAGAAGCTCTGACATACAATGCAATATAAAAATCATGTAACGGTGGATCAATATGAATACATACATATCATGAAAACATTACTAGTGACAGATGAATTTACATACATTGTAAAGTTGAAAGTGCAGGTATACATAGATATAAGAAACAGCTCTGTAAAAGTAGTCATTTATTATTCATGAACTCTGACAAAGTAAATATATGAAATTGTGTTGAAATACTAAGATACATAGGTAAGAAAATATGAAAGTGGATGAGAAACGGCTATTAGGATATACCACAATAATGTCAGTTTTCTAGGTACCAGGTAACAAGAATGTCTACAAGTTGTGAGCGTGATAAGGCTCTTCCTAGTGCATAGAATTATAGACAGGAAAATGGTGCAGACAGTAAAGAAGGTAGGTTAGGTGTGCCCAGTGGGCATGCAGTAGTAACAGAGTGGGGTGTGCAGAGGAGAAAAAGAGAGCGTATATGAAGTAGAGTGTGTTATAGATGGTAGTCAGATTAGTCAGGCTGGGAGCAAAGACATAGCCATTTATTTTTAATGTGTTTACTGAGTTAGTCCTTAAAATGTTTACTTTTAAGTTGTTTGGTAAGGAGTTTCACAACCGAGTGACATGAGAAGAGTAAAGACCATCATCGACATGGTTATTAGGTTCAGTTGTCAGAAGAAGAAGAAGAAATGTGTCAGTAGAGTGGAGAGCTCTGTTGGGAGAGTTTGGTTTTAGGATGTTAACTAGGCTCAGGTAGTGAGATGGGCTGTAGATGAGGTTGTTGCGATAGGGTAAGTAGTGTGGACGTTCTGGACAGGAAAGTTGTTTGAGTGCCAGGCAATGATGAACTTCATATAGTTTGTTAGTGGCAAACTTTCCTATTTTACTATAGCATTGCTCTAGAAAGTTGGTCTGTGCTGCCTGTAGGTTAATCAGGATATGGGCAGGGTTGAGAAAAGAATTATAGAGCTAGTAAAGTAGGATCCAACCCTGCATATTGATCTCAGTTTGTGTTAGGCTTTTTGTGACCCTGGTGGTGCAGTAGATGGGTAGCCATGGTGGTGCAGCGGTTACTCTTGTCGCCTTACAGCAAGAGGTTCTCAAGTTCGATTCTCAGCTAGGGTGCTTTCTGTGCAGAGTCTCCATGTCCTCCTTGCAGTCACGTGGGTTTCCTCCAGGTACTCCAGCTTCTTCCCACATTCCAAAGACATGCAGGAGGTGGATTGGACACTCTAAATTGGCCGTAGGTGAGAGTGTGTGTGCATGAGTGAGTGGTGGGATTGAACTACCGCAGCATGGGGCTAGCCACCCAGCAGTGTAAACCTTGGCTCGAGATGATTGTCACTACGAAGGTGACACCCCAACCCCCTATGCAAAATGGAAAAAGGGGTTGAGGCTGGAATCATATGAATGTTGAATTTTAGATTTTCATCGATAATGATGCCTAGGAGCTTGGTATGTGAGATGAGCTCAGTTCTATTATTGTCTGAGGAGGTGGTGCAAATATAATTTTATCAGAGGTATACTGCTTAAGGAAGAAAAAGATTAGTTTACTGGGGGGGGGGGGTTAAAAAATTATGATTTGGTTAATGGATGAGAGCAACATGGGTTTTTGTCTCGAGCATGTGGAGGTTAGTATAACCACAGATTAATTTGGAAATGACAGCATAATGAACAAGGGTTTTTTTGTGTTTTTTTGTGCTGCATGGCAGTCACTTGTAAAGATGCTAAAGAGTAGGTGGCCAAGTGTTGAACCCTGGGGAATTCCTACAGTGATGGGAAGAACGGTAGATTAGGGGTTTAGCCATTTTACAACTTGGGGTCTGCTAGGAGGTAGCTTTGAAACTAGGCAAATGGATATGGGCCAAGTTCAAGGAGGATAGAATGGGAAACAGTATTGAATACTTTTGAAAGATCTAAGAAAAAATCAGAAACAAAGCTTCCCTCATTTCTGTTTTAGGTTACGGAGGTGATAAAGTTTATAAGAGTTGTAGTGGTATTATGGGAGGACTGAATTCATATTGTGAGGGAACTACAAGGTTGTTATCAGTGATGAATCTAAGGAATTGAGCTTGAATACATTTCTCAAGCACTTTGGCAAGAGGTGACAGGATGGTGATGAGCCTGTAATTAGAAAGTTCAGTGGAGTTTTGTGAAAGAAAGGATATAGGGTTTTTCCACAATTTGGGAACATAATTTTCCTTTATTGAACAGTTTATGAGAATGGATATAAGATAAGCCAGACTAGCTTTTAACTTGGAAAGTTAATTTTCTGGAAGAGTTGAGAAGTGGTTTGAAGTTGAAGTTCTGGGTAGTTTAGAAATGTGTTTCATCGGGATTAGCATCCGCAGAGGTTGTGTACTTAAGAAGAGAGACAGTCTGAACAATGTGAGAGTTAAACTGAGAAACTATATTAGGGGTATGTGGTGAACTGGTGGGGCTAAGTTGACAAATGTGAGCCACTAGAACAATAAGCTGGGATGTTAGCCACCATAAGGTAAGGAGAGTTAACACATGTGGCTGCTAACACACCACAAAAATAAATTACAACTGTCGCCCTCCAAAGGAGATCTACTTTATGTGATGAACAACCATACTGTATAAGATACTAATGGAACTATAGTCTTTTATAGTGTGATTACTCTATATTTCTGCATGTTTACTTGCACATACCTGAAAGCCAGAGCTCAGTGAAAAATTAAATGCAGATGTCTGTGCTACTGCTGTTTGCTTTTTGGTGCCTTGTTAAAAGAAAAGTCTGATTTATGCACTAAACTTTGCAGACTATTAACTTTTTCAGCAGTATATTATTAACTTTCTTGCACAGTATTAATAAAATAACTTGTCTATGTAACAGATGATGCATACAATACTGTACAGTTTACAGCTTTAATGTCTCAGGTTAAACTTTTTAGACAGCACGGATGATCTCCAGTATACAGGTCTAACAAAAAAAACAATGGAAGGAGTATAACCACCACCACGGCAAACTCTCTCAGTCAAAAATAAACAATGAGAAATGTGGTCCATAAAACTTATGGAAGACTGAGAGTGAAGCAGATTAGTACAAGCGTAATATGAGGTTCCTAAAGTCCTATAAGTCTCCAAGATCACTTGAAATACTCGATAAAATAAAATATAGAGTTTTATTCAGACAAGTGCTTTCGCTAAAGGTAGCTTCATCAGGTCTATTTTATACAAATAAGTTTAAAAGACATTTTTATAGTCTTGGCAATTTAATTAAAAATGATCTCATCACTTATTTAAAAGGGAAATGTCACTTAATCTAAAAACAATTCAAATACAAAATAAACAAGCATATATTTTCTTCTAACATACTTGTATAAAGAAAGCTTATGAAAAGTGGTGTATGTGGGAAATATGGAAGATTGTATATATAAATGTAGCTTGATGTATATAACAAAATATATATGAATATAATGAAATGTGTATAGAACAACAAAATATATGTGTAGATGTATGTATGTGTGTATAGCAATAATATGTCAAGTACATCTTATATGCAATAGATGTGCAAAATTGTGGAATGGTGCATATATCTATATTTATGTCAACTACAATATCAAATGTACATCTCACACATATACATATTTCTACACCTATTGTATCTATTGTATACAAGATGTACTAGATATATTATTGTCACATACATATATATACATCTAAAACATGTACACATTTTGTTGCTTTACATATATTTTATCATATCTCATCATACTCATATATACATATTTTATTACATACACCTAGTTACATCTCTATATATGCACCATTCCACAATTTTGCACATCTATTGCATATAAGATGTACTTGACATATTATTGCTATACACACATATATACATCTACACATATATTTTGTTGTTCTATACACATTTCATTATATTCATATATATTTTGTTATATACATCAAGCTACATTTATATATACAATCTTCCATATTTCCCACATACACCACTTTTCATAAGCTTTCTTTATACAAGTATGTTAGAAGAAAATATATGCTTGTTTATTTTGTATTTGAATTGTTTTTAGATTAAGTGACATTTCCCTTTTAAATAAGTGATGAGATCATTTTAATTGAATTGCCAAGACTATAAAATGTCTTTTAAACTTATTTGTATAAAATAGACCTGATGAAGCTACCTTTAGCGAAAGCGCTTGTCTGAATAAAACTCTATATTTTATTTTATCGAGTATTTCAAGTGATCTTGGAGACTTATAGGACTTTAGGAACCTCATATTACGCTTGTACTAATCTGCTTCACTCTCAGTCTTCCATAAGTTTTATGGACCACATTTAACAAAAAAAACAGATGTAACACCATTCAATTTTACTATCTTTAAATACTTTTTCTTGTGCAATTCGGATTCTGTCCATGAGAAAAGTCTGTTGTTAATACCTTTGGAATTCGTCTGAAGTCATGCAGTCTGTTGTTAAGCTACTTTGTGTTCTGTTTCAAGGTGAATAACTTTTAGGAGTTGTTTCTGTTCCTGTCTCTGACCTGGTAGGGAGTTGTTCATTTTATGGAGTTATCCTTAACAGCATTTCCTTGAAGTTGTACCAGACACAAAAATGTTTCATAAACGGCTGGATGCCTTTTTGCTTCTCAGGTAAGATCAGTTTAACAATTGGCTTAATTTCTGGTGTCATTCAAATGGGGATCCAGTGTCTGTCTGCCTGGGATGACATGCTTGACAAGCCACGCTGCTTCGCAAGGGACGGCTTGCACCTGTCACCCCTGGGATTCCGGATATTGGCTAAGGCTCTTGCCACCCCCATAGTGCATTTTTTAAGCAAGGCTCAAATTCTAAACCTACCACCCTAAAAAACAAAAATGGGAAGAAACTAAGGGTAATGCTGCTCAATGCCAGAAGTCTAAATCTCAAAATGAACGCACTCGAGGCCCTTCTCAGTATGGAGAACATCGATGTCTGTGCTGTGACTGAAACCTGGTTCAAGGCTCCTGAGAGCACCCCGGCACTATCAGGTTTTACCTCATATCATGCGTTCCGGCCCCAAAACCCGGACCACACCACAAAAGGAGGGGGTGTATCCATATTCATCAAGGATACCCACACCTCCAGGTTGGTGGAAACGCACGAAGCATCGGAAACAATCCAGGTGCAATTAACCATAGGCAAAACTGCTCTACAATTTGTAGCATGCTACAAGCCACCCTCTCAAACTCAGGAACCCCACACAGCCTTCCTGAAGACACTGGAGGGTATAAATGTATCTCCAAACACCATTATATTGGGTGACTTCAACTACCCGAATATAGACTGGGAACATTACTCAAGCCCAAACTTTCTAGCCCAAAGGTTCCTGGAGTTCATAAATTCAAATGCCATGGAACAACTAGTCACCGTTCCCACAAGAGGAGAAAATATACTAGATCTCATCATCACAAACATGGGGACAAAATGCTCCACACCGAAGTATATCCCTCATTGGTGAGATCAGATCATAAACTAATCTCACTGGATAACCACATACCGCCCCACCCCAAACAAAAAAGACCACAGTGAAGAACTTCTCTAAAGCAAACTTCACACTACTCAAGACTGGTGTGGTATCCTTCAAGGCCCCCGAGCCAGTGGAAACCACAACCCAAGCTGCGGAAGCCCTTACAAATGCCTTCTACTAACACCTCCAGGACTGCATGGATCAGGCAATCCCTAATAAAACCAAGACTCTTTCCACCAAGGGCAAACGTCCAGTTTGGTGGACCCCAGCCATAAACAAACTTTACAATAAGAGGAGAAAGCTGTCACATGATAGAGCAAAATCCATAAAAGAGAAGACACCTTTGATCATTATTAGTAAAAAAATACGAGCACTCATAAAATCATCCAAGGCCAACTTTGAGAGAAAAATTGCCATAGATTCAAAAGACAATCATAAGGCCTTCTTCAGCTATGTTAGAAACCTGGGTGGAAACTCCCAGATATGCTCAGAATTAGTCCAAAATGATACAAAAATCACTGAACCCACAGACATTGCCAACATACTGGCAGACAGGTTCAGTGCAAACTTCACCCCCCCCCCCCAAAAGGAGAGATAACTATCCCAGCGGAGTGCAGCCTCCCAGACATCTCCAATGCGCAGGTGAAAGCTGCTCTCTCTAAAGCTAAAAACACAGCATCAATGGGACCGGATGGTGTCCCCGGCTGTGTGCTACACGAACTCAATGAGGAACTAAACCCGCACATAAGGCAGCTGTTTAATCTTAGCCTTACCACAGGATACATGCCCAAGGAGTGGCGTACGGCAACTGTGGTCCCACTACACAAAGGCGGTGCCTCTATGGACCCTGGTAATTACCGCCCCATAAGCTTAACAAGCCTGGTCTGCAAAGCTATGGAGAGGATCATAATGGAGCTCATAAACAAAGACATAGGGGACTTGCAGACATTGGACCCGACCCAGTTTGGCTATGTCAAGGGCAGATCATGCCTTTTGAACTTGGTCAACTTCTTCGAAACAGTCACCAAGGCCATTGATGAGGGAAAGGCAGTCCATACAGCCTACCTTGACCTTGCAAAAGCTTTCGACACAATACTCCACTCGGGTATTATAGAGAAACTTACCAGCGTAAATGTAAATCCATATGTCACAAGATGGGTTGCAAACTGGCTAAAGGACAGAACCCACAGGGTTAGAGTAGCTGGCGCCATGTCAGACTTCAAGCCGGTCACAAGTGGTGTCCCACAGGGCTCAGTCCTTGGCCCCCTGTTGTTCGGCATCTACTTCTCAGAGGTACAGGCTAACATTGGAGGACTATGGCTGACAAAGTTTGCAGATGACTGCAAACTGGGAGCCATAGTGGAAAGTACATCGGACACAGATATCCTTCAGAGGGTCTCACGGAAACTGATAGCTGGTGCCAGAGCCATGGCCTGAAGTTAAATGCCAAAAAATGTATAGTCATACCCTTCGGGAAAAACAAGGTAACCCCAAGCTACCATATAGGTGGCAATCCACTAAGCATAGAAGAGGTTATCAGGGACCTGGGGACCCAGGTTGACAGTGGCCTTTCTTTTGACACTCACATTGCTAAAGTGGTTAGAAAAACCTTCTACATTGCCCACCTGATCATGAAGGGATTCACATCCAGATCAAGTGAGGTCATTGTTCCCCTGTACTCTTCACTTATCAGACCAATGATAGAGTACAATACCCCATTCGGGATGTATCTCACCCGACACCTGCAGCAATTGGAGAGACCCCAAAAGTTCCTCACCAAAAGGATAAAGGGACTCCAAAATCTGTCATATGCTGCCAGACTGAAGAAACTCCAGCTCTATTCAGTCACATACCGTCTGCTCAGAGGTGACCTGTGCCTGACATACAAGGCCATGTCCAACCCGGAATTAATGGACATGCTCCACCTCAAAAAATCCAAATCTACCAGATCCACTAGAGCAAACGTCCGGTTTCAACTAAACACAGCAACAGAAATGAACGTTGATGCCACAAGTGCATACGAGGTACACTCCTTCAATAAATGTCCTCGGAGCAGTAAAACCAACGGTACTTTTATTAAAAAAACAAGAAAGCGTAAAACACACACTAGGCGTTTTTCGTTCAGACAAGTGTCCGAACTTCTTCAGACAAAACACTGACACTTGGAAATCCACGTATTTAAATAATGAACCAACCCTAATTGTTCAATTAAAAAAGTTAAATTAGTTAATTAGTTGATTTCAGTAGGGTTAAAGATGAAGGAACTGTACTTTACGTAACCTGTGTTTCCCAAACATCATTACAAAAAGTTTCATACACATCCAAATGCATTGGTGTAAAACCATTCTACGTGTGAAAAATCACAATAGTGCACCAGGTACATACACATTTTAAAAGTAATAAAAAGACGTGATATTCAAGTCCTTCTGTTAGCCCTGTTGTTTTTAACCTTTTTTAAAACTTCTTAGTCTGTACGCGTTGCATCAACATAACTGTAACAGAAGTTGTTAACAAAATAATCCTTATCAAGTAAGTCTTGACAAAAATACAAAAATAAAAACAAAGAATAAAAATAAGTATACCCGCACATCATTAGGTTGTTAAAGTGACTGATAAGGGAGTCCACGAACGAAACTCTTACTAAAATAACTACTTTTCTTTCATATCTAACCTGTTCGCTGAAGTTGCTTAAAACATAGTGTCCACACCTAAGTGTTCAATTTAGATGTAGTAAAAGTACTTGTTGTTAATTAAAGTAGCCTTTGTCTAGTTAGCTTAGACAGAAGTGCAAAAAGTACACTTCGTTGAGTTATTTGAATGACTACTAGGAAGATCCAAAAACCGAACTCCCACTAAAGAAACCTGCCTCTCTATAATAGGTTTAAATAGGTTGTTAAAAGTAAAATAAAATAAAAAGGTATTGTGTGGTGAACAGTTGTTACTATCATAAACCTGAACAAGTTAGTCCTTATGTAATATATTTTCATGTCTAACCTGTTCATAAAAATTATTTGATACAAAGTAACCGCAACCGGCTAGTAAGTTTAGATGTAATAAAACTATTTGTTGTTAACTTATAGTTATGCCCTAAAAAGCTAAATTGAGAAGAATCTGGAACAATTTACTGTCTAGTTACTTAAAATGTTTATCTAAGTAAACTTTTAAGTTTTAATAAACATGACATTGAACAAACTTCGTTCAAACCAGGTTCTTTGTAAGCTGCTACACGGATTTGCCAGCTAAGTTCTTTCTTTTCTAATTCCAACTTCAATAGGTTTTCATTGTTCAAATTTGGTGCATTCAAATATACTTGACTGATGACCATAAATTTAAATGAGTGATCAATATTTGTTGTACAATGTCTCGCAAGTGCATTTTCCTCTTTGTTCTTAGTAATGGCATAGATGTGTTCGTAAATTCTATCCCTCAAACGTCTATCCGTCTTCCCTATATAGAATGATGGGCACTGTTCACATTGTGCTAAATAGACTAATCTCCTACTATTACAATTATAAGTTTCTCTAACATTGTAGGTGTATTTCCTAATAGTGAAAGTATCAGATGTCTCTATGTAGGTACAATACCTACATGCTCCACATTTTTTAGTCCCTCCTGTTTTTTTATTCACTTTAGGTTTCCTTTCTAGTAGTTGTTTCATGTTTGTACTTCTTCTAAAAGTAAAAGTAGGGCCATGGGTGGCATTTTCAGTTAATATTTTATCTAATGATAGCCAATGCCAATATTTCTTAACTGTTCTACAAATATCTGTTGCTTCCGGGCAAAATGTAAATACAAAGGCTGTACTAAAGTTCTTAGTGTTCCCTGCCGTATTGTCAAAAACTACCTCTAAGTCGGTATTAGAACCCATCCTACCTGTGTAAGGCACAAGTTCATGTGCCTGTTTAGTTGGGTCAGTCACCACTCTAGTTTTTAAGATTGCTTGGTAAAAACCTTTTCTCCTTTTTAAAATGACTTCCTTGAAAATTTCTTCAAGGAATGAATATGGGTACCCCCTACGGGTAAACATTGTATGTAAGTTTTCACATTCCTTTTCGAAATCTTCATCTAATGTGATCATTTTGGCCGCCCTAACGAGTTGGCCCTTCACTACAGATTTCTTTTGGTGACAGGGGTGTAAACTGGAAAAGTGGAGGTAGTTGTTAGAAAATGTACTTTTCCTAAAGATTTTTCATGTGTACCCTCCTTGGTTTTTACTCAACTCGATATCAAGGAAACAGATAGTAGTTTCCTGAAAGTTCTTAGTAAACTTTAGAAAATCAGTAGTACTATTAAGATACTCAACTAACTGATCTGCTTGTTGTTCTTGTCCTTTAAATAAAATAAAGATATCATCAAGGTACCTTTTGTACATGTGTATATTTGTATGTACATGGTTGTTCAAAATGTGGGTAGTCTCCCAGTGGGCCATTACCAGATTAGCAAAACTGGCTCCCACTGGGGACCCCATTGCAACACCTATTTTTTGCAAAAATAACTGATCTTCAAAGGAAACAAAGTTGTTTTTTAATATAATGTCTAATAGCTGTTCGACCAAGTTGCATTCATTGCTTGTGGCTCCCTTTGAACCAATATACTCCACTACCCACTGAATACCCGTGTCTTGTGGAATGCATGAGTATAACTCACAGACGTCTATTGTTAAAAAGTTTAAGGTGTTATCAAATACTGTGGTTTGCATGCATTCCAAGAATGACCACGAGTCCTTTAGAATTTGTTCTTCCTTATTAACATAGGTCTTAAGGATGGAATCTACCAGTTTTGCGCAAGGGTAGGTGATTGATTGCCTTGCATCCACTAGTGTTCTAAAAGGTGGGTTTTTTAGATCTTTGTGCAGTTTAGGGATCCCAAAATCTTTTGGGATCCTAGGTGCCAACATTGTCAAGTAGTGATTTTGCTCGGTGTTGATTAACCCATCTGTAAACAAGTCACTAATAAAAAGTTTAATGTTATAATATGCTCGGTTTAACTGATTCCTACTGACTATTTCATAGGTGTCTCTATGCAGTAGTGTTGACATTATGTTGGAATAGTCTACATTATACACTACTACAAGACCGCCCCCTTTGTCAGGTTTCATTAATCTGAGTGGGAGGCTCCTGAGCAGTGTTAGTAGGCTTCTCTCCTCTACTGTTATACTACCTTTAAACCTGTTTCTTGAACCTTTTCCAATAATTTCTCTAAATTCGTTTTCACAAAGTTGTTCAAACATGTATAACAGGGGGTTTTGGGGGGGGGGTTAAAACTACTGTTTACCCGCAGTTCATTAATGTTGGGATTAGAACTCCCAAACATAATGTTAAAGTTCAACTTGCGTGTAAACATTTTCAGGTCTATTAACAGTTCTACTAAGTCACAATTCTTTGATGGCACAAATGTAAGACCTTTTGCAAACAACTCAACCAACTATTGGTCTATACAACACTCTGTGTAATTGTATATTTTGAAGTCCCCATCTCTATTGGTCACAGTCTTGAAAAGGGTCAAACCTGTTCTTTGTTGGAACTCTGAGTGTTGTAGTATCTCTTCTGTCCAAACTGTTGGTTCGGTTTCCAATTGCCCCCCCCCCCCTCTGTAGTTTTTTTGTGGGCCTTGTGTTCGCCACTCAGTATCCTCTGGGGGTTGATGGTTAGGATTCAGTTCTCCTGTTTCTTCTCCAAAGTAGGTGGGTTCCTCGTTCTCAAAGTCCAGGACTGTATTAGGAGTACTACCCATGTAACCCTCAGCATTGTTGTCATTAAAAGTCCTCCGTGGTCGCCCCCTCGTTTCATTTTGGTTTGAGCTAGTTTTCGATCTCCCCTCTCTTCGTTGTAACCCTGGGGGTTTAGGGAAGGCCAATCCTTCCCTATATGCTGTCAAGTCTCTGTCAAGTTTTTTTACCTTTGTCGCTTTCAGTTTAGTCATTTGCTGGGCAATACTAGATAGAGTTCTATTAAATTCGAACTCATATCTAAAGTAATCCAAATCATCCTTGATTTCTTTTTCCAATGTTGAGGTTTCTTTAGTCAAAGTACCAAGTGTTATTTTATAGTGTTTCACCATACATTGTAAAATTTCTAAACCATGGTTATTGTACAGGCCAGTCAGTTCTTTAAAAAAATCAGACCCAAATTCTAGACCAGAAGGGTATGAATATAGTCTAATCCCCTTAGGGACTATTTTTTCTTTTATACATCTATTAAGATAATTCAATTCCAATTGGGTTTTCTTAACTTTAAAAAGTTTAGCATCAAATTGTTTAAGTTTTTCTGACAAAGAGGACTTACTTGTGTTTTCAATGGAGCTTGAAGCAACATTATGTGAAAAATCCAAGTTTAACTCGTCGTTTAACCAATTCCCTAGATCAAAGTTGTCAGTTTGGAAAGCACAGGAGTCTTTTTTTTGTTCCCCTTGTTGTCCACTGCCTGGTAACATAGTTTTTCCTTTAAATGGCCCCTGTTGTCTAGTGGGGCTCCGGTCAGTGTTGTTTGAAGAAATTGCAGTGTTACTGCCACTTCGGCTCGTTCCATCAACTTTTTCGGAAAGTCGGTCCAAGCGAACATTGATAAGTTCCAGTAGTTGGGTAAGGTTTCCTTGTGAAGGGTTATCCCCTTCTTGTGAACAATCCATCCTCTATGCGTGGTCACCAAAGTTTTACAACAAACTGCTAACTAAAAAAACAAACGTCCGGTTTCAACTAAACACAGCAACAGAAATAAACGTTGATGCCACAAGTGCATACGAGGTACACTCCTTCAATAAATGTCCACGGAGTAGTAAAACCAACGGTACTTTTATTAAAAAACAATAAAACGTAAAACACACACTAGGCGTTTTTCGTTCAGACAAGTGTCCGAACTTCTTCAGACAAAACACTGACACTTGAAAATCCACTTATTTAAATAATGAAACAACCCTAATTGTTCAATTAAAAAAGTTAAATTAGTTAATTAGTCGATTTTAGTAGGGTTAAAGATGAAGGAACTGTACTTTACGTAACCTGTGTTTCCCAAACATCGTTACAAAAAGTTTCATACACATCCAAATGCATTGGTGTAAAACTATTCTACGTGTGAAAAATCACAATAGTGCACCAGGTACATACCCATTTTAAAAGTAATAAAAAGACGTGATATTCAAGTCCTTCTGTTAGCCCTGTTGTTTTTAACCTTTTTTTAAAACTTCTTAGTCTGTACGCGTTGCATCAACGTAACTGTAACAGAAGTTGTTAACAAAATAATCCTTATCAAGTAAGGACAACAAGGGGAACGAAAAAAAGACTCCTGTGCCTTCCAAACTGACAACTTTGACCTATGGAATTGGTTAAACGACGAGTTAAACTTGGATTTTTCACATAATGTTGCTTCAAGCTCCATTGAAAACACAAGTAAGTCCTCTTTGTCAGAAAAACTTAAACAATTTGATGCTAAACTTTTTAAAGTTAAGAAAACCCAATTGGAATTGAATTATCTTAATAGATGTATAAAAGAAAAAATAGTCCCTAAGGGGATTAGACTATATTCATACCCTTCTGGTCTAGAATTTGGGTCTGATTTTTTTAAAGAACTGACTGGCCTGTACAATAACCATGGTTTAGAAATTTTACAATGTATGGTGAAACACTATAAAATAACACTTGATACTTTGACTAAAGAAACCTCAACATTGGAAAAAGAAATCAAGGATGATTTGGATTACTTTAGATATGAGTTCGAATTTAATAGAACTCTATCTAGTATTGCCCAGCAAATGACTAAACTGAAAGCGACAAAGGTAAAAAAAACTTGACAGAGACTTGACAGCATATAGGGAAGGATTGGCCTTCCCTAAACCCCCAGGGTTACAATGTAGAGAGGGGAGATCGAAAACTAGCTCAAACCAAAATGAAACAAGGGGGCAACCATGGAGGACTTTTAATGACAACAATGCTGAGGGGTACATGGGTAGTACTCCTAATACAGTCCTGGACTTTGAGAACGAGGAACCCACCTACTTTGGAGAAGAAACAGGAGAACTGAATCCTAACCATCAACCCCCAGAGGATACTGAGTGGCGAACACAAGGCCCACAAAAAAACTACAGAGGGGGGAGGGGGGGCAATTGGAAACCGAACCAACAGTTTGGACAGAAGAGATACTACAACACTCGGAGTTCCAACAAAGAACAGGTTTGACCCTTTTCGAGACTGTGACCAATAGAGATGGGGACTTCAAAATATACAATTACACAGAGTGTTGTATAGACCAAGAGTTGGTTGAGTTGTTTGCAAAAGGTCTTACATTTGTGCCATCAAAGAATTGTGACTTAGTAGAACTGTTAATAGACCTGAAAATGTTTACACGCAAGTTGAACTTTAACATTATGTTTGGGAGTTCTAATCCCAACATTAATGAACTGCGGGTAAACAGTAGTTTTAACCCCCCCCCCAAAACCCCCTGTTATACATGTTTGAACAACTTTGTGAAAACGGATTTAGAGAAATTATTGGAAAAGGTTCAAGAAACAGGTTTAAAGGGAATATAACAGTAGAGGAGAGAAGCCTACTAACACTGCTCAGGAGCCTCCCACTCAGATTAATGAAACCTGACAAAGGGGGCGGTCTTGTAGTAGTGTATAATGTAGACTATTCCAACATAATGTCAACACTACTGCATAGAGACACCTATGAAATAGTCAGTAGGAATCAGTTAAACCGAGCATATTATAACATTAAACTTTTTATTAGTGACTTGTTTACAGATGGGTTAATCAACACCGAGCAAAATCACTACTTGACAATGTTGGCACCTAGGATCCCAAAAGTTTTTGGGATCCCTAAACTGCACAAAGATCTAAAAAACCCACCTTTTAGAACACTAGTGGATGCAAGGCAATCAATCACCTACCCTTGCGCAAAACTGGTAGATTCCATCCTTAAGACCTATGTTAATAAGGAAGAACAAATTCTAAAGGACTCGTGGTCATTCTTGGAATGCATGCAAACCACAGTATTTGATAACACCTTAAACTTTTTAACAATAGACGTCTGTGAGTCATACTCATGCATTCCACAAGACACGGGTATTCAGTGGGTAGTGGAGTATATTGGTTCAAAGGGAGCCACAAGCAATGAATGCAACTTGGTCGAACAGCTATTAGACATTATATTAAAAAAACAACTTTGTTTCCTTTGAAGATCAGTTATTTTTGCAAAAAATAGGTGTTGCAATGGGGTCCCCAGTGGGAGCCAGTTTTGCCAATCTGGTAATGGCCCACTGGGAGACCACCCACATCTTGAACAACCATGTACATACAAATACACATATATACAAAAGGTACCTTGACAATATCTTTATTTTATTTAAAGGACAAGAACAACAAGCAGACCAGTTAGTCGAGTACCTTAATAGCACTACTGATTTTCTAAAGTTTAGTAAGAACTTTCAGGAAACTACCATCTGTTTCCTTGATATCGAGTTGAGTAAAAATCAAGGAGGGTATACATCAAAAATTTTTAGAAAAAGTACATTTTCTAACAACTACCTCCACTTTTCCAGTTTACACCCCCGTCACCAAAAGAAATCTGTAGTGAAGGGCCAACTCATTAGGGCGGCTAAAATGATCACATTAGATGAAGATTTCGAAAAGGAATGTGAAAACTTACATACAATGTTTACCCGTAGAGGGTACCCGTATTCATTCCTTGAAGAAATTTTCAAGGAAGTCATTTTAAAAAGGAGAAAAGGTTTTTACCAAGCAATCTTAAAAACTAGAGTGGTGACTGACCCAACTAAACAGGCACATGAACTTGAGCCTTATACAGGTAGGATGGGTTCTAATACTGACTTAGAGGTAGTTTTTGACAATACGGCAGGGAACACTAAGAATTTTAGTACAGCCTTTGTATTTACATTTTGCCCGGAAGCAACAGATATTTGTAGAACAGTTAAGAAATATTGGCATTGGCTATCATTAGATAAAACATTAACTGAAAATGCCACCCATGGCCCTACTTTTACTTTTAGAAGAAGTACAAACATGAAACAACTACTAGAAAGGAAACCTAAAGTGAATAAAAAAACAGGAGGGACTAAAAAATGTGGAGCATGTAGGTATTGTACCTACATAGAGACATCTGACACTCACGATTAGGAAATATACCTACAATGTTAGAAAAACTTATAATTGTAACAGTAGGAGAATAGTCTACTTAGCACAATGTGAACAGTGCCCATCATTCTACATAGGGAAGACGGATAGACGTTTGAGGGATAGAATTTACGAACACATCTATGCCATTACTAAGAACAAAGAGGAAAATGCACTTGCGAGACATTGTACAACAAATATTGATCACTCATTTAAATTTATGGCTATCAGTCAAGTATATTTGAATGCATCAAATTTGAACAATGAAAACCTATTGAAGTTGGAATTAGAAAAGAAAGAACTTAGCTGGCAAATTCGCTCAGCAGCTTATAAAGAACCGGGACTGAACGAAGTTTGTTCAATTTCATGTTTATTAAAACTTAAAAGTTTACTTAGATAAACATTTTAAGTAATTAGATAGTAAACTGTTCCAGGTTCTTTTTAGTTTTTCAGTTTGGCTTTTTCTAAGGCATAACTATAAGTTAACAACAAATAGTTTTATCACATCTAAATCTACCAGCCGGTCGTGGTTACTTTGTATTAAATCATTTTTGTGAACAGGTTAGATATGGAAATATATTATACAAGGTCTAACTTGTTAAGGTTTATGATAGTAACAACTGTGTTTATCACACAACACCTTTTTGCTTTATTTTATTTTTAATAGCCTATGTAAACCTAACATAGAGAGGCAGGTTTCCTTAGTGGGAGTTTTGTTTATGGATTTTTCTATCAGTTATTTAAATAACTTAGCGAAGTGTATTTTTTGCACTTCTGTTTATGTTAATTACATAAAGGCTTTTTTAACTAACAACAAGCACTTTTATCACATCTAAACCGAACACTTAGACGCGGACACTATGTTTTAAGCAACTTTAGTGAACAGGTTAGATACGAAAGAAAAGTAGTTTTTTTAGTAAGAGTTCCGTTTGTGGACTTCCTTATCAGTCACTTTAACAACCTAATGATGTGCGGGTATACTTATTTTTATTCTTTGTTTTTATTTTTGTATTTTTGTCAAAACTTACTTGATAAGGATTATTTTGTTAACAACTTCTGTTACAGTTACGTTGATGCAACGCGTACAGACTAAGAAGTTTTAAAAAAGGTTAAAAACAACAGGGCTAACAGGACTTGAATATCACGTCTTTTTATTACTTTTAAAATGTGTATGTACCTGGTGCACTATTGTGATTTTTCACACGTAGAATGGTTTTACACCAATGCATTTGGATGTGTATCGATGTTTGGGAAACACAGGTTATGTAAAGTACAGTTCCTTCATCTTTAACCCTACTGAAATCAACTAATTAACTAATTTAACTTTTTTAATTGAACAATTAGGGTTGGTTCATTATTTAAATACGTGGATTTCCAAGTGTCAGTGTTTTGTCTGAAGAAGTTCGGACACTTGTCTGAACGAAAAACGCCTAGTGTGTGTTTTACGCTTTCTTGTTTTTTTAATAAAAGTACCGTTGGTTTTACTGCTCCGTGGACATTTATTGAAGGAGTGTACCTCGTATGCACTTGTGGCATCAACGTTCATTTCTGTTACTGTGTTTAGTTGAGATCCACTAGAGCAAGCGACTTAAACCTTAGCACGGATATAAATAGGACATGCTGGAGGGATAGATTTGTCACCCAGAGACTCCCTATGTTGTGGAATAAAATCCCGGTCCATGTGAGGCAGAGCACCTTGCTGGCTCTGTTCAAGAGAAATCGTGACCGGTGGATGGGAGATCGTAGGTTTACCCTGGGAATCATCTCTGTGTCACTGCTGGACAGAGGCACAACAAACTAATGGGCACAGTATTTTTTTAACATAAGGGGTGGCGTAAGCCACAAAAACTCTGGGCTAGGCTTATAAATGCCTTAGGGCAGATAGCCTAGTATAAACCTATGAACCTATAAACCTATGAACCTATTAATATATATATATATGTATATATATATATATATATATATATATATATATATATATATATATATATATATATATATATGCTAGCAAACAGAAATGTACATGCATCTTACTTGACTATATTTTCCTACATATATTCTAGCAAACAGAGATGTACATTCATCTAACTAGCAAACAGAAGTGTACATGCACTGTTACTTTTACTACATGTATATTTTTAATAAACTGAAGTGTATATGCATTTATAAATCTCTAAATACATGTATCTAACACTCAGGTTACTGCAAAGCTGTTTAGCTGTATCTCAGGTTGCACACATGTGACAGCTGAGATAGTATTTGGGTTTAATAATTTAAGCAGCTTTTTACATTATGCAGTGTGAACACTGACTGTACGTGATGGTCATTGTTGATGTGACACAATGTCCCCATGTACAACACGGGAAAAGGAGGGTTTATGCCACTACGGCTGCAGTAGGAAGGCCCATCATAGAGTTGTCCTTTCTAAGCACCTTTGTACAAGTTCCAAAATTCAAAATTCTCACCTAGTCACTCATATGGTTGCTTCCAGACCACTGTTTCATGATGGCTCTAGATCTCAAGGACACATCATCTTATGCCTATTGCTCACAATTTCAGGATTTGTTTTTTGAGATTTGCTGTATCTAGTCTTTTTATGGATTGCTTTTGACAGTTTGATATTTAAGTTGAACTTGAGTTATACAATCCACAAGAGTTAAGTGACAACCATCCCTGCTTACAAAGTAAAGGCTACTATGTCAAGGCAACTCAAGAAAAAGGCAAATGTTTTTTAGATGAATCTAGAGGCTCTAGTCATTCTGCATGTATTGTTCATGAACTATCCCTTTACATTTTTCTACTTCTAATGCTGTACTGAAAGTACATGGTAGTTCATAAATGATAACATACAAAGTCATACCCTCACACAACTGCATTTTCTGCCTGCACTGGGAGCATGCTAGTTTTGGAAATAGATTAGACTACCAGAGGGTTAGCTAGGCAGGGAAAAATTGAATGTTAAGTGGCATCTCTCTCTCTCCCCTGACAGGGTGAGCCGGGAACCATCCAGTGCAAAGGGAACCAGAAGTTTTACCGTTCTAAGAGGCTTAAACATCCATGGAGACAGGAAGACATGGATACATCATTATTTAACCTCACATTTCTCTAAAGGAGATTGTTAGAAAAATATATAATAGTAATATGCATGTTTAATGCATTTGAGGTTTAAAAGGGTTAATACATTTATTCTGTTCACACTGCATGAATCTGCACAGATATTAGAAACTTAACAAGAGGCATTTCATTTCTGCTAATGTCATGAAAATAACAAGAGACATTTCATTTCTGCTAATGTCATAAAACCTAACAAAGAGATATTCATTTCTGCTTATGCCATAAGAAATTATGCAGCTGCTAGAAGCTTTGATAAAGAAAACAATAGATGCTTGAAAGTATAAACCATAGTCAGCATTACTTGTAACATTTTCTGTGTGACAGGGAGAGAACTGTATAAGAATAACATACTAATCACCAGTAATTCAGACAAACCTTGTGCCTACATGCTTTATCTCCTTGCTGCAAGTAATAAAGGGTGCCTTGCTTGAACCTAACATGTATTGGTCTTTGAAGTTTTTTCCTTTGACAGATTGGTCCTTCGGATCGGAACCCTCTCTTCACCTCGGATCAGACGGCCAGGTGGTTGAAACCATACGGGGAAGAAACCAAATCGGTTCTTCTTATATGGAAAGTCCTCCAACTGAATTGTCGTTCAAAAGAGGCCAGCCACTTTCTGATCTGTGACTGACGGACCGGTCTCCGCGAATTGGTGATCAATCACGTGGGCTCAGGTAAGGTGAATCTACTTTTTTCTATTTTCTGTTTTAGATCAGGGACTAGATGTGTATTGTTTTTGTCAGACTGTATTTTTCTTACAAGTCAGGGACAAAAAAGATTACTGTCTTGTCATAGATCAGGAGAAACAGAATAAGTAGGCAGTCATTCTGAAGAGACTATAACAAAATCCGTGGTACCATGTTAAAAAAAAAAATTTGAGAAAAGTTTCGTAACGATCAAAGGGTAGAACAAAATGGGTAATAATTGCACAAAAAGACCTCAAAATCCGCCTTTAACAGAAGACGCAAAATATATGCAGTCGCAGCGCGCCGACAATGTTAGCTATTATTCAAAATGGGTTAATAAATACAAATTTGATGGAAAATTAGAAAAATCCTCACTTATTAGACTTATCAAACAGCTCAAAACCGATTCCAAAGGTCGGATAAAAAAGCAACGTCGATTAGGAATTCCTCAGGCACACAGGTGGCTTGAGGAAGCAAACCGTAGGGAACAAAAGAACAAAAATTCAAAAGCAATGTTTTTAGATAAGGAGGACAATAACTTAGTAATAGCATCAGCACCTCCACCTCCCTTACCAGAATATGAAGCAAGTGAACAGGTTAGTCCACCCCCACGATATCTTGTAGTCACTGAAGATAGAGATATTATGAAACTAAAACTGACTAAAATTAGAGATCCCATCAGGACCAGGTCCCAAACAAAAGCAGGTAACTCAGATGAAGGCATCGAGTTATGGCAAATGGTTAAGAATTCACGATCTATAAGTGAAGAAGAAGAAATATGCCCACTTATAGAAGTATCCAATTTTCAGGCAGGTCAAGACAATCAGGACCCAATTATCTTAGTGTATAGACCTTGGACTCCGGAAGATATCCGGAAAGCCATTGAGGGAATTCCCCATCCAAAGGTTAATTTTAGAAAATTCTCAGAAGATTTACAAGGAATGAGGTTGAGTTATAACTTAAACGGAGAAGAGATAGAAAAAGTAGTTAGATTGTAGGGCCAGATTGGCACATGACTAGTGGGAACTGGAATCCCCGTGACGCTGCACAAAGACCCCTCCCACATAGCAGTGCAGAATTAGACACCAGAGTAAAAGGTCTTACAGACCGCATCTCTGAAAAATGGAAACCTAGGGCAGACTGGACTTGCATTAATCAATGCATCCAACAAGAAGGTGAAACAATTGACCGGTACTATGCCAGATTATTAGAGTGTTTTAATAACCACTGTGGAATGCAGGTTCCTGAAGATCAAACACAAGATTCCCCATATGAACAGCAATTAAAGAATGCATTCTTAAAAGGCAGTATTGCACCTATAAGCAGTTTTATTACGAAACACATGGTAGACCATCGTACAAGCAGGTTACAATCATTACTTGAATATGCTAGGCATGCCGAAAGGCATTTTAATAGCAAAAAGAAAAAGAAAGCTCAAGTATTTTCTGAAGAAGATGGAGCAGAAGTTTACATAGTACAGTCCGGGGAAAAGGGCAAGAGAAACGCGCAGGGAAACAAACAATCTGATCAAAGATCAGAGGACTTTGAAGGGCGGAAGAAAAGGGGAGAGTGTTTTAAATGCAGTAAAAAGGGACATTTGGCAAGGGATTGCAAGAAAAACAAGAAGGCAACAACGGAAGACAAGGAGGGTGAGGACTGACTATATGGTAGTCAGGAATCACTAGAAGGGGCTAGCGAAGAAAGGACAAATGAGAATGTGATAGAGGGAGTAGAGGAAGTGCAGGAAGTTAGTGACAATGAAGAAAATGAAATATTGGACCTAGCTTTATTGAGCTTGGAGCTCTATTTAACAGACATGAAACCAGAAGTTACACTCTTGGTAGAAGGGAGGAAAGTCAAATTCTTATGTGACTCAGGGGCATCACAAACCCTGATACATCCCTCCAAACTGCCAGAAAACACAGAGTCACCTGATTACATACTGGTCAAAGCAGCTAATGGACAGCTGTATTGGGAGCCTCTCTCCCATAACATTGCAATAACTGGTCCAGTTTCAGGATTGACACAAAGAAGCAAAATTGTAGTTTCTACAAAATGCCCAGTAAACCTCTTGGGCAGAGACCTCATGCAGCTATTTGGTATAGCAGTAGTCCTGACCATGCAGGGTATGGAAGCACAGTGGCAAATTAATCCCTTTGCAGTGCAAACAGAGGGTGAAATGTTTTATTGGTACAGCCAGGACTTGGTTACGACTGGTCCAGGGACTGTGACCAAAGAGTTAATGAATGTAGCCATCAGCAAGTTCCCCTCCCTTGACATTGATAAGCAACACCTGTTGCACTGTACCCTGTATTGTTGTAACACACCAGGACCTGATAAGGAATATGAGCAAGAATTATTTAAGAATCATGCAAACAGATTGATATTGTGTAACCTGTACTGGGACACAAAAGGGAACAGTGTAGCCAGCTGTTCATTGCCCCAGGAGTTCTTTGCACTTTATAAATCTAATCGATTGCCACATGTTAGCTTAACAAAAAACAGAAATGTAGAATGGGCAGACCTAGGAGAAAAAGTCACGAGATGGGAGAAACAGACAGAACTAGAACTGTCAGAACAGGGAATACAAATACAGAAGTTGAATTGGATAACTCAGACAAACCCAGCTGTACACTTGCAGTCTAGCAAGGACAGCTGATTGACACTCCTGTTAGAGGAGGAAGAGAATGCCTTACGAAATATACCAGAGACCCTCTGGTCAACAGGAAAATCAGATGTAGGACTCATTCATACAGTGGGACCAGTTACTGTCATGCCAAAGTCAGAATTCAGACCACAAAAAAGACAGTATCCCTTAAGAAAAGATGCAGAGGCAAGGATAAAGCCTATTATAGCAGCCTTACTTAAAGGAGGGATACTAGTAGAGTCTCCTGATTCACCATGTAACACACCCTTATTTCCAGTTAAAAAGGCCAATGGAGAATGGCGTATGGTCCAAGATTTACAAGCCGTAAATGATGCGGTAATACCAAGGGCACCCACAGTGTCAGACCCACACACCCTGTTGAATGATTTAAAACCTCAACAAAAGTATTTTTCTGTGGTAGACATCAGCAACGCATTCTTTTCGATACCAATACACCCTGACAGCCAGTATTGGTTTGCATTCACATTTCAGGGGAAAAGGTATACATATACGCGACTACCACAGGGATATTGTGAAAGTCCAACAATATTCTCATAAGAAATGGCAAGCAACCTGGTGGGATTCACCCCACTAAGAGGCAGTCAGATTTTACTTTATGTTGATGACATCTTGCTTGCAGCCCCCACCCAGCAGGATTGTAGAGAAGATACCATAGCACTTATATGATTTTTAGCCGCTGAAGGACATAAGGTAAATAAAAGTAAACTGCAGCTTTGGAAAAACAGGTCAAATACCTAGGATATGTAATATCCAAGGAAGGAAGAACGTTAGATGAGGACAGAAAAATAGCAATTTTGCAAGCACCAAAACCCACTACCAAGAAGGAAATGATGTCCTTCCAGGGTACAACTAATCTTTGCCGGAGCTGGATTCCAAACTATGCCTTGGAATCTACACCCCTGACTGACCTTATATATAAAAAGCCTATGGCAGTGCAGGATTTGTTACAATGGACACCAGAGGTAGAATCTCCCTTCTGTAAACTAAAGCAGTTAATAGCGTCCTCATTAGTTCTGGGATTGCCAAACTACCATAAACGTTTTTTCCAAACTGTAGATTGTAAGCAGGGTTACATGACATTGGTATTAACACAACAGCATGGGGATAAGCAACGCCCCATTGCTTACTATTCATCACAACTAGACCCAGTGGCACGATCCTTACCCCACTGTGTACAAGCAGTAGTTGCAGCTGCAATGGCAATACAGGCTTCAGCCTCAGTAGTCTTGTTTCACCCTCTCACTTTGAGAGTACCTCATGCAGTCGCGATTATTTTACTACAAGAAAAGGTGGCATATCTTTCCCCTGCTAGGCATCTTTCCTGTATGACTATATTGTTGAGCCAACCTCATATGACAATTGAGTGATGCACGACTTTAAACCCTTCCACTCTGCTCTCGACCCCTGCAGACAGCACACCACACTGCTGCCTGCAGGTAATTGAGCAAAAGACACTACCTAGAAAAGATCTCACGGATGTCCCCTTGGATGATGCCAAGGTGACATACTATGTGGATGGTTCATGCAAAAGGGGTCCTGCAGGACAGAACCTAGTAGGATATGCAGTAGTCTCTGATACTGAGATTATAGAAGCAAAACCTTTACCACACAACTTATCTGCACAGGCAGCAGAATTGATTGCCCTGACACGGGCATGCACCTTAGCAAAGGGTAAATGTGTAAACATTTTTACTGATAGCCAGTACGCTTTTTCTACTGTACATGTTTTTGTGCAACAGTGGAAAAACCGGGGAATGATAACATCTACTGGAAAACCTATAAATCATGCACAGTTTATTTTAGATCTTTTAGAATCTATTCAGTTACCTCAGAAAGTAGCCATTTGTAAATGCACAGCTCACACCAAGCAACAAGATAGAATTTCAAAAGGTAATGCAAAACAAGCAGCCACAGAAGTATTTCTTTTAAATGAAGAATTACAACCCTCTGAGATTTTAGATTTAGATATGTTAAAAACAATGCAGACACTCACTACGCAAGCTGAAAAACAACGATGGATAAAACAACAGCAATCCTCAAACTGGGGCTGTACATCTCTAGAGAAGGAAAACCGATAGTACCCTCTAATTTGTTTCGATATTCAGCTTTGTTGAGCCATGGGCTCAACAGGGGGGATGGTACAGCTGGTGAACCAGGTGTTCACAACGGATGGATTTACAAACTACTCTAAAAAATTTTGTTTGATGTGTCAGATTTGTAACAAACATCATGCACAGGGGGGGATAAAGCCCAAGCAAGGGAGTTTCCCTACACCACCATATCCGTTTCACACTATCTGTATGGATTTCATAGAATTGAACAAATGTGAAAATAAGAAGTATTGTCTTGTCATTGTAGATATGTTTTCCAGATGGGAGGAAGCCTTTCCAACCAAAAATCCAGATGCAGCTACGGTGGCAAAAGTACTTATCAAGGAAATCATTCCTAGGTTTGGTATTCCGGAAAGGATCTACAGTGACAATGGTACACACTTTGTAAATCAAACCATACAGCAGTTGAGTAAGATTTTGGTATTTCTTTAAAAAATCATTGTGCATACCATCCACAATCTGCAGGGCTAGTTGAAAGGCATAATGGTATACTAAAAAACAAATTGAGAAAATGAATAGCTGAGACAGGAAAAAAATGGTTATACTGTTTGCCCCTGGCACTGTTGCGCATGAGAACTGTCCCTACAGCAAAAGGATTGACTCCTTTTGAAAAATTATTTGGAAGGGCTTATTATACACCCCAGTGGAAACTTCTCATGTCATCAGATCAGGAAGCTGACTTCACACTAGCTGAATATATGAAAAAGTAGTTGAGTTCTAAACATCTGTTGCAGTCAAATTCTGTTTCAGATAGAAAACAAACAGAGACATCAGAAGTGGCAGTGACACCCGGAGATGGGGTGTGGATCAAAAACATCAAGAGGAAGAATTGGTCATCACCAAGGTGGGAAGGTCCCTACCAGGTGCTTCTTTCGACACCCACTGCAGTTAAGATAGCAGAATGAGCTTTGTGGATACACCTGACGCACTGCAAGCTGGTTAAGAACTTTGAGTTGGACAAAAATCTTACCTCTCCATCGGGGCCCTCAGCACAAAGTCTGGCTACAAAGGGGGGGGGGGTCAGATCAATAGGACTGATTCGTCTCAACCCCAGTGAAGAAACCATCAGTGCTGAAGGACCTATTAGGGCAGAGAGTAACAGCACGTGTCCAAAGAAAAGATGATGGAATCCAGTAAGATCCAAATACACCTACTCGGAAGAGTCAGAGAAAACAGAAATGCAGAACAACCGTTTCCACAAAAGTATTGCATAACCATCCTGTTGACTGTACTAGTGACAATAATCTTTTTGTTGTGGCCATTCCTTTTCTCAGCCACACAAATTGAACTGAACAAGCGTGCAGAGTGGCACCCGAACTTTAACACTTACCAGGCAATCAAATATGTGTATGCTGAAACTTTCAATGTTTCGAATTGCTGGATTTGCACAGCCTTACCAACGGCATATGGGGGGTTACTTTTAACTTCAGTTCCCCTAGGAGCCAACAAGACTTGGGAAAACCTAATTCATGATACATTAGATGTCACATCACAAGATAAAGTAGCATTGCACTTGTCTGTTCGACAGAAGGGAACTGTGTGCTTTTACAAGAATGATACAGTTCAGATGGGTTGGAGCAATTGCAATGTGACTGTTCCCTATAGATGCTACACTAAACCTGATAACACCAGATCCTATTGCAACACAAGCTATGATACATTTTTTGAACTGATGCATAGGACAACTGAAGAAGTAAAACATAATGTTGATCTCTATAAGCAACTGTCTATAATCGACAAAAAAAATGTTTCATGCAGAGCCAGGGCATAGAAAAGTTACTATTAAAGTCGAAGATTGTTACTTTGTATGCGGTAGAAAAGCATCCAAATGATTACCTGAGAATTGGTCCGGCAGTTGTTTTTTGGGTTACCTGGTTCTGGCCATATGACACACAGCAGTTTTACCTCAAGGGAAAATTCGGAATGTTCGAGAAATCAAGAAACCTATCAATCCAGTGGGGCAAATCAATGCACGCTGGAAAAACCATCATGCTGTGGGCGATGGACTGGCACACATGGACTTGAGTGATACTGTTATATCGTGGGCAGGTGTACTGCCAGCATATGGAGCAACAAAATCAATCTGGGAACTGAGAAAATTGTCTAAGCTTCTCGAAATAATAAGCAATGCAACCTTTTCTGCCCTAGAACTGGTGACTGATGAACTGACTGCCATGAGAACAGTGGTGCTTCAAAATCGCATGGCTCTTGACTTCACCCTAGCGGTGAGAGGAGGTACATGCGCTTTAATCCAGGAGGAGTGCTGTTCGTATATTCCTGACCAAAAACACGAGATAGACAACCATCTTGAGGTAATTAAGCAGGTGTCAGCCATGACCAAACCAGGACCAAATCCATTGACGGACTTTTTCCAGAAATTGTTTGGGGGGGTGGGGCAGTATCCTGATGAACATTCTGATTGCCATCTGTGTAGGAATAATCCTACTGGTGGTATGTGTGCTGCTGCATCCCCTGCATAAAAAGACTGATTAAAGACTTTATAGACATTTCAGTTTCAGAAACCTTATACCAAGGTGCTGAACTTGAAGAATTGCTGAAAAACTGAAAATGCTTTCATAAGTTTAAACTGAATGACTCTCTTAACTGCAAATCCTGAGTAGGAAGAGGTTAGGGGAAGAAAAAACTGTTTATGTTTATCTTGAAAGTAGAATAAAAGTATTAAAAGGGGGGAAATGTTAGAAAAAATATATAATAGTAATATGCATGCTTAGTGCATTTGAGGTTTAAAAGGGTTTATACATTTATTCTGTTCACACTGCATGAATCTGCACAGATATTAGAAACTTAACAAGAGGCATTTCATTTCTGCTAATATCATGAAAATAACAAGAGACATTTCATTTCTGCTAATGTCATAAAACCTAACAAAAAGATATTCATTTCTGCTTATGCCATGAGAAAGTATGCAGCTGCTAGAAGCTTTGATAAAGAAAACAATAGATGCTTGAAAGTATAAACAATGTTCAGCATTACTTGTACTAAAGCTAGAAATGTACCTTGAATCCAGACAAAATGTAACACATGTATTAGAACAGTACAATTGAAGAATTGAAAAGTTAAAATGGGCTAAAATAAGCCCAAGGCCAGGTTGTTTTTTCAAAATGTTTTGCAAGCTAGAAAATAATCTAACCTAGTCAGCAATAAGTCTAGTAACATTTTCTGTAGAACATACAGAAAGCTGTGTCTAACTATGTCAGCAATAGAATAGTAACATTTTCTGTGTGACAGGAAGAGAACTGTATAAGAATAACATACTAATCACCAGTAATTCAGACAAACCTTGTGCCTACATGCTTTGTCTCCTTGCTGCAAGTAATAAAGGGTGCCTTGCTTGAACCTAACGTGTATTGGTCTTTGAAGTTTTTTCCTTTGACAGAGATTAAGCAAGACAACACTGAATCTTCACTCTCTGGATCTGGTTTCTCTTTTAAATCTCCAGTCTGCAAATATTATGTTAGTCCAGGAGCCACCAGGCAATGTATCTGCAAATATTATGTTACTCCAGGAGCTACCAGACAATGTCCAGTAAGAGGACATCATGGAAATGTTGACTGCAGCCCCATCTGTGAAATAGCAGGAAGAGAGAACATTAGTAGCTGTAGATACTTATTTTTGATCCCTACTGCTGCTGACATCTGGCTTCTCTACTGCCAGCTCCCATGTTGTCCCATACACCTGGTTACAGAAACAATGTCAACCCTCCAGTGTGAAACATGCCAGGAGAGTCACCCTTTTGGGAAGGCCTGTACACATGGAGGGAATAGCCATTTCCCCTCATGTGCATGTTGTGAAGTGTATGAGCTACCTTGCTCCAAGAGTAGGACCAGACCAGCTGAGTAGCTACCATACTGCAGTTTGCACTGGGGGGGGGGGTCTCCTTTAAACTCTGCCTCCCACTGACATGCAGGGCTGGCATCATAAGGCAGGCATGCAGTGGTGCCATGGAGATAATGCCCTCACCTACATAGTGATGCATCCTTCTATGCCTACTCACATACAGAAGTATTGCCTCCCATTTTGACCACAGTATCTTCATCAGGGCTTGAAAACCACGTGTATATCCTTCTCCCTAGAACAGGTAAGAAAGGGTGAAGTCTCATCCTTCCTCTTCCATCTGTCCAAATCCAACAGGTGCCTGAGGCATTCAAACTCAGGTCAGCTGGGACATAGAGCTTCATTCTTCTGTACCATGGAGCTAGCTTGTAAATGTAGATATTTAAAGAAACCAGTTTCCATGGATCTCCCTCAAATACAATGGAGAGACTTGCCAAACCACCATCCAGAGAGACATTTGACCCATAGATCCTGTTCTGCAACAGCTTCTACTATACCACAAATGATAAAGAAGTTTGTGTTAAGGTTTAGGCACTAATCCTGCAGACATAACCAGTAGTCTAACAACTGCTTTCAAGGCTATCCTCATCATAACAATTTGCAGTGCAGAGACACAGAGAGATCAATATAAACTTTTTTTCATCATGACATGATTTTTTAGTCAAGTTGAGATACTGCTTTAGGATTTTAGTTGCCCTGTCATGTAGGGATGTCTGTTAATCATCCTATAGAAGTGCTTGAAGTCTACAGATTGGTTACATCACCATATCCGTGACTCAAAAAGAAAGGATTATGTAACCCCACTCATAATGACAGGAACTGTTATGTACTACATGTGGCACAATTCCACTCAGCATCCTCTATATGTTATTGCAAGTAGTAATAAGACACAAATGTTACATACGGAACTAGACTCTGTTGATATTGCCGGACCAAAGTCCAATGAAGCAATATGTTTTAATATGACACAACCCAATTTTATAAAGGACCTTCTCTGTGACACATCCCACGATCCCTAAAGTAGCAGATGTCATATTTTCCAGATACAAGGAAAAAAAAGAACTACAGCTAATTGTTATAAAGCTAGAAGTATGAGAAGATTTCCAAAATGCAGGAGCTATTAGCATGTGCTTTGTGCAAAATAGGACTGTTTAGTAAATGGAACTTTTGCAGACTGATAATATCACCTCCTCTATCTCATAAGCAATGTTTCTTCCTGCTAGTCTAGGTCTGGTCCAAGCAAAAGAAAAAAAAACAAAGAAAGTAAAGAAATAAAGGATGGGGTGCTACATGGGCTACTTTCTGTAGTTTGCACTCACCACAAATCCAGCATTATGCTGAGTATACAAACATTCCATACCCTGTATTGTAGAGCTTCAGCTGCAGAAACCAGCCAGGACAGGGTCCCCAGCTCAACCTTTATATGCAGCTTCCCTGAGGGAACCCTCCCTTGATTATTATTGGCCCCATGAAAATCTTAACCTTTAGGCCATATCCATCTTGTAATGCTTTACAAAGGTGGTCAGAAAAGGCAAAGTCGTTCCTACAAAAATATTATCCAAAGAAAGATTATTGCAGAAGGCAATGGGCACATTCACTGGAAAGAGTTTAAGGCCTTGCCATATACATTATTAAAGAAGACAGAGCAATTAGAAAGCCGCTTAGAAAAAATGTTTTATACATTCATGTCATTTCACAAAGGAAAAAAAAACAGCTGACATTTGTTTCCTTATTGTTTTAGCTTGGGTATTATGGAGTTAGAACAATCTGTGCAACATCCATATGTTGAAGGAGATGCTCTTGTTGATTATAGAGTACCATGACTAGAAAACATGGCAAGTGAACAGACATATTTAAATGTGTCTCTAGTAAATGAAAGTTATAAAGATATAGATATGCAAAAGTCCATCAATCCTTGGCAACCTACAGGACTAAGGGTGCAGACATTAGGACTGTCTGACGATCCAAACTTTCCCAAGTTAAGTACCTCCCCTATGTCAACAATACACTGTACCAGTCTCCCTCTTCAGATCTGAGATTAGCTGTGCAAGACTTTTTTGCACCAAGTTAGAGGAAGGCTTGTAGAGTCATTACCGGAGATGGACCCACTGTTACTGATAACATTTGTATCTTATTAGAGTGGGACCATCCTCGGTAACTTGTAGGGCAGAATCCAAAGCTTTTCCTATTAGGAAGGTACCACTAGAAGAATATACACTTGATAATGGTAGCCCCAAAACACATTTGGAAATGAAATCCTTTGTATAACATTTTGCACAACTATTCAGTGAAGACTATAAAGGTGTTGCACAAATATAATCATGGACTGTATGTCTGAAAATAACTACACAGTTGGTAAAATAAGCCTTATTAATTTATGGTAATTGCTTACTGGATTAAAATGTCACAATTTTGTATAATCAGATTGGTACTAGCCAAGATACAACCTGAGGGCAAGCCACAGCAAGGCTAAACAGTGGGTCAGAGTATATAGACTGGTGCTGATATTTGCATCACCAACAAAGCAACTCTGGACAGATTCCTATCTAAAATCAAAGTCTCTAATATTGATGCCAAAAACAAAGGGCCAAGGTTGATGACAAAGTTTTAAAACTGAGAATCATCCCAGGGAGTGCCATTGAGGCATTGAGGATGAGAGCATTGATAGTTGTAACTTTGAGGTTGTCAAGTCAAAGTTGGTAACATCACAACTGAGGCCATCACTGCCAAACTCAGTACCAATATACAGTAACTGGCTCAGACTGGGGCATTAACATCAATGCATTATCAGTCAATGTCAGCCTATTCCTGCATGGTGAGGTCAGTGACAAAAACTTGAGACACAGTGGAAAAAAAACTTTGCAATTTGAGGTGGAGAGTGTAGATGCAAATGTGTCATAGTAACAAAAGTCCAAGAACCGAGGATTTCAGTATTATGGTAACTTTCTTGGCATGTACTAAATTAGCCAAAACAGGTAAAAAAAAAGCAGAATTAGCTTGTAATATAAGGAATATAAACTTCTCCCATTACCTTCATAATAAGTGGAAACACAAACTTTTGAATTACTTTAATAGGAGTCTTTTTAACCACATTCTCCATATGTTTAATGCTCCCTCAGATACAGGACAGGATACATAGCTGCTTCTTCAAATCATACTTTTTTTAGTTTCTAATGTCTCATATATTGTTCTAACTGCAGACTCCTTTCTTAGTTTTGAGATTGAAAGTTCAGATGGTCTCAAGGTTGAGGAAGAACTCTTGAGATGACAAGAATTTACAATACAAATACAAACAACAGTTATCTGTCATTCTTGTAACAGAGTGCAGGAGAGGAGACCCTGGCAGAGATTTTAGACTTAGAGTGGACATCAAATTACACACTGATCATGCCTCTCCTTTAGAGGAACTGTCTCTCTCTGGAAACACTTACTGAGCATGATTTGCCTGACTAAGCAAGGGCAACTGCCAAAATTCAGTAAAACAGAAAAAAAATTAAATTACCAGTTGTAACAAGTTCCACAAAAAAATAGACTCAAACATATGAATAACAGAAGTGCCTTAATAAGCAAATAAAAACAGAATACATCTAAACAGTGATAACATTTTTTTTTAAATAGTAACCTCCAATCACTGAAAAAAAGCACTAAGAAAGATTCAAGTGACTAAAAGTAGTCTGCCTAGACAAGACTGAGAATGTAGACTGAAAACAGTAGTATGTGCACAGGTCCAATACCAAAATATAATTTCTAATAGAAAATTATTGGAAATGGTAATTTTTCATAGCAAAACCAAATAAGTGGCATGATATTGCATTATTAGAAACTGACATAAGAAGAAATTAATTCAGTCTTCATTAACTTTAGGACTAACTTTGCCACACATGCTCATCTCAGCAGATGCAATCTTGCAGACTACATCTGTAACCTTCCCTTCCCACAATACACTGCCTGCCTCATACAATTTCCATTTTCTTACCAACCTATCACAAGAATAAAAATTAGCCAAGCCTCATTTCCCTACCCTCAAAGGAGGATGGAAAGCGGGTTGTTTAATGAAAACTCTAATGGAGAATTCAGTCTTTGTTGAACTTCAAAATGAGTCCCTACTTGGTTTTTATGTGTGGCTCTTGGAGTGTTACTGCCCAAAACAAAGACCTAGACCTGGAGACAATGTCCATCTTATAGTACCTTGCAAAGGTATTCAGTAAAATCCAAACTGCATCTACACAGATATCATCTAAAGATGCCTTATGGGAAAGTGGCCATTGATGCAGATATAGCCCTGGAACAGCAAGCATTAGGTAACCCTGGAAATACATTTCCATACATCTAGTAGACAAAATATAACTTGAAAACTGAGCCAGACAAAGCTTAGTTACCAGTTGCATCAGCTTCAAGGATTAAAATGAGAATATCTTTAGTCCAATCCACATAATGCCTCAAACATCTTGTGGACATCCATACAATGCACCTTGGTTAGAATAGTCTTCAAATGTCATGGGGAAGCTGAAAAGATTAAGGTTCAGCTCAGTGGCAACCTTAGGCATAAACAATGGGTTCATCCTGTGGCACATCAGACATGGAGGAGTGATACACATTGCCAGCAATTCACGGGTCACAGCAACTAATGACAGCATTTGTCATGTTATAAACTAAGAGGAGTGTCTGCTGTTGGCTCAGATGTTAGGTACTAGAGACCTACAACTCCACTGCAGCATAAACAGTACCTTCTACAAGGGATAGCTACATTTCCTAAAGAATTCCCCTTCTCTGAAATAGACTCCTCCCTCCATATTAATGTAGCTCCCTAACCACCCTTAAACACCATCTGGATGAATGAATGGGAAATCAGAAAGGCACCCCTGGACTGGTCCCTCAAACCTTTATTGAAAGAGGTAATATGTGGAAGTTACACTGACTAGACTACAAATGATTCATCCAGATCAACTGCCTAGTAATAACCTATAAACCTGCAAGGTGTCTTTCCAAAGTACAGAAACCATGGGAGAACAGGTTTGAGGGGAAGATGCAGGTGAAAGGCACCCTTCTGGAAAGTCTTACAGACTTTAAAACATTTTTGTTAATTGTAGACCTTTTTATTCACTTTGGAAGTTCTCTTCACTTATTCTGGTTAGTGTTTATATTCCACCTCAAGCTTGTGTGAGTGTGGCACTACAAAAACATTCTGATCAGATAGTATGCACAGAACAGAATTATCCAAACTCCCCTTTGATTATTCTAAGGGATTTTAATAAGGCAAACCTCAGCCATGAACTTCCTAAATTTACACAGCATATAAAGTGTGTGATGCCTACTACTGCTACCAGTATGCGATGGCCACCAATATGTGTCATCCCCACACTGGGCCAGTAATCAAGAAAACCTGAATCCTCACCACTGACACTGGAGAGGGACATGCACTTGGAATACAAATGGATACACTCAGTATTTCCAGATGCAGACCTCTCTGCATCAAGTACAATTTCCCTTAAGAGCACAGAGGGAACACACTCAGCACAGGGTCTGGATGTTTCTACATCTGTTTCCCTCCAGGTACCCAATCAGACTTCCCACTGGTACAACTGTAGGTTTAGGTCCTCAGCCGAGTATCCAAACCAAGTTCTCCAGCACCCTCTCTGTAAACCCAGTGCTTCGTGTCCCTGCCCCAAGCAGGTGACATACACACTCTTTAAGATTTAATTTTCTCACACACACACACACACACACACACACACACACACACACACACACACACACACACACACACACACATGCACACACACACCTGAGAAAGACTGCCACAGATTACCGGCTCTACCAGCTTTGCCTAGACTATAAGGTAGATTCACTGCCACCAGTCAGTTACTCTAAGGCTCTTACAAAGGGTATCCAATTATACTATGTAATATTAATACTAATGCAAATGGTAGTTGTTCATCAAGATGGCTAGGCCTTCTGGAGTGGCCCACACAGCATCACCAAATAAATATAAGTGCTCTCGAAGGTTAGATACTTTCTACAAGGACCAGCCACAATAAAAGTTTAAATTTATTTAATAATAATAAATAAAAGAACATGAAAATATTAAATATAGTTTTAACAGTAAACCACAGAATTCAAATCGTAGAAAATATTGAAATTAACATTGACGGACAGACAGACTCATACAAATAAGGAAAAGCATTGTTTAAACTAAGCTTCACTATATTCCTGACTGAATCTAAGAGAATTTTACTGTTCTCTAGTTAAGTTATTTAATACTGCAAGGCAAGATACTGTAGGTGAGGGTCTTTCTAGTCAGGCTTCCCAAAACTGAATACTCAGTACCCTGAAATTTCTCTTTTTAATATCTAAACTATAATTTACAAGAGGGCTGGCAGAATCACCTCACGTGATCACCTGACTCTACGTTCTCGCAGTATTCCCCTTTGAAGCTGAGACAGGAATTTAGCATAGACAGCCACAATACACATCTAAATGTTTATGGCAGTGCCCTGGAGCTTCTCCTCTTTTACTGAACTAATGAAAAAAGGCTTTTCCCAGACATAATGTCTCCGGTCCTATTCAGCACTGTTGGGTGCTGTTTTAATGGTTTAACAGCACAACTGTTATTTTTGTTTTACTTGGATTGCTTGTCTGTGTACTTAGTAAAGGATTTTCGACTGGAAACAGACTGCCTACCCTGCTCTGATTATTTTCGAATACTTAGTAATTCTATATAATATTTCAAATTATATTTTTTTTATTATTTTTTTTACTTAGGATGAGTTTAACTTCTACTGCCATTATCTGATCTGGTTAATATACAGTGATTAACTAGATATATATGAATTGAAAATCTTCCACAAAGAAAAGTTTCTTACACTGTTTTGTTTTTGGACCCACTATACTTATTTAGTGGGTTGTTTGAGACTTTGGGGATAGCATGGAGATTACTTGTATCTTCTATTAAAACATATACATTTAATTCAGCGACAATAATACATGTACATTTCTATTAATTTCAGTAGGGTGCACTGTTGATACATTTCAACACAAGCAAAGCTCACGAATACAGTTTCAGCACAAGCATCTGTACAAAATCAGTTTGATATACAAATGACATACAGTTCTAATACATTTGTAACAAAAGCATCTTGTAAAAATCAGTCTGATATTCAAAGGACATATCATTCTTTACAAAACTCCAGCTGGCTATGCTGGCACTTGCCCATATCATCACAGAGTGTCCTAACAGAGAGAGGAACACACAGGATCATTGTTATACAGTGTTAAAACATGCTTATTGTGCTGTTCCCTGTGCAGCTTTATGCTTTTCTGACCACTGTTTGATTCATTTGCTTCCTACCTATAACAGCAAGTTAAAATCTGCTAAACCTGTGATCATTACTGTGAGATGGAGGACTATTGAGGCAAAGCTGAAGGTGCAAGCCTGGTTTGATTGTAAAGACTGGAGTGTCTTTGAAGATTCTGCTGCTAACTTGCATGAACTGGCAGACACAGTAACATCTTATGTTAGCTTTTTAATTTCTCCAAATCTTTTGGGTTTCTAATAACATGACGGGAATGGACCCCATTCCTAATTCAAAGTATGATTACATTTCCTGAAATTAGTATTGTTTCAATCTTTTGATGTCAGCCAGAAGAGTTCTTTGCAGCACCTGCAATAGCTTCTGTGAAGATATGTGTGTCTCTGCTAAGACCTGGTTAAAATTTAACAACAGCAATCCCTGGTTTACTGCTAAAATTAAGCAGCTTTGTCAAGCCAAGGAAAATTCCTATAGAAGTGGGGGTAGAACACTTTTTAGACAGGCAAGGAACATACTGATAAAGGAAATCAAAGTGGCTACAAAGAACTATTCTGAAAAGCTGAAAAAAAATGTATCCAGTGATCCTACATCAGTGCGGAAAGGTCTACAAAACATTACAAACTACAGGAAACCACCCCCCCTACATTGCAGCTAATTACCAGCTGACTACTGACTTAAATGCTTTTTACTGCAGGTTTGATAAGCCTGAGGCTACAAATGACACTGTTACCAGCTCTCTCAGCATTCAGACTTATATGGCTATCTCTTCCACACATTCTCACATTCAATCTGCGTTATCTCTGATGAGGATGTATGTCATTTTTTTAAAAGACAGCACATTACGAAATCAGCAGATCCAGATGGGGTTTCACCCTCTTGTTTAAAAACCTGTGCTGATCAACTGGCTCCTGTTTTCATTCAGATTTTTTTAATAAATTAGAGCTGTGTGACGTTCCCTTATGTTTCAAAGAAGCCACAATCATTTCAGTCCCTAAAAAAATCCAGTATAACAGGACTGAATGATTACAGGCCTGTTGCTTTGACATCGGTGGTCATGAAGACATTTGAGTGGCTGGCATTAGCTCACTTGAAGGATATCACACCTCTCTTGTTGGCCCCCTTCAGTTTGCTTATTGAGAGAACCAGTCAGTGGATGATGCAGTTACTATTGGTCTGCACTATATCTTGCAACATCTTGACAACCCAGGGACATATGCAAAGATTCTGTTTGTGGACTTCAGCTCTGCATTTAATACAATAATTCTGGAACTTCTTCACTTGAAACTCTCCCAGCTTTCCATTTCTGCCTCCTCCTGTCAATGGATCACCAATTTTCTGACCATTAGGAAACAGTAGGTGGAACTGGGGAAATTTACATCTAGCTATCACACGATCAATATGGGTGCCCCCCCTCCCCAGAGATGTGTGCTTTCCCCACTGCTATTCTCCTGCTACACTAATGACTGCACCTATAAGGACCCTTCTGTCAAACTTATTAATTACATGGATGATACAACCATTATTGGGCTCATCAGGAAAGGCGATGAGTCTGCATACAGATTGGAGGTTGAGCAGCTGGCCTTTCTGTGTAGTCAGAATAATCTAGAGCTGAGCACACTTAAAACTGTGGAGATGACAGTGGACTTTAGGCATGGTACTACAATATTATCTCCCTCTTTATATTTAATACTACTGCATTAATTGTGGAAACCTTCACGGTTTTGGGAACTATACTCTCACAGGACTTGAGGTGGGAGATCACTGTATGGTCCATCATAAAAAAGGCACAATAGTAAATGTACTTTCTGCAACAGCTGAGGAAGTTCAACCTCCCACAGGAGCTGTTGATTCAGTTCTACACAGCAGTCATTGAGTCTGTTCTTAGCTCATCCATAATAGCGCGGTTTGGATCTGTGTCTAAACATGACAAAATAGGTTACATCGAATAGTCAGCTCTGCCAAAAATATCATTGGTGATAGTTTGCCCTCCTTACAGGACCTGTAGTATTCCAGACTCATGAAACTGGCAGGGAAAATCATCACCGGCCCTTCACATCCAACCCACCATCTTTTTGAACTATTACCATTGGCCAGGCTTTAAAGATTAGTACATACCAAAACGAGCAGATAGAAAATGTACTCACCATAACGTTCCATCTGAGTAGATAAACATTTCTCAGCAACCTGTGGGTTACGGATCTGACACGGATCCGAGCCGGCAGCATACCAAGCAAAAAGATATGAGCTCCAAGCTCCTCCCCCTTACCCATACTACACTGCAACCTCCTTCCAATCCTCAGATCGCGTTGCCACCTGCACATAATAACAAAACAACTAACAACCTGAGACTCCTAACTCAAGGACAAAGTAAAGCTCTTAAGTCCAAACCTTGAGCTCAGCTAAATAACCATTAAGGTCAGGGGGAAGGAGGGAGGGACGGTTGCTGACAAATGAAGTTTACCTACTCAGATGGAACGTTATGGTGAGTACATAACGTCTTTATCTGAAGTAGTTAACTTCATTTGATCAGCAACCTGTGGGACAGAGACTCCAGCTACCCGAATCTTGGGAGGCCCTTAAGGAAGGATATTCTGGAGCACTGCAGAGTCAAAGGCAGCCCTTCCCCTAGACACTAAATCCAGTTTATAATGAGAGATAAACGTGTGAGAGGACGCACATGTAGCCGCTGAACAAATGTCATTCAGGGAAACTCTAGACCAGAATGCAGCAGACATTGCCATAGAATGCGTAGAATGAGCATGAACTCCCATTGGTTCTGGTAAGCCAGATTCTCTGTATGCTTGTAAGATACAACTCGAAATCCACCTGGCGAGAGTCACCTTTGAAACTGGTTTCCCTAGAAAAGGCTTAGCAAAGGAGACAAAAAGTTGATCAGATTTTTGAAAGATAGCCGTCCTGTGCAAATAAAAACGTAACTGTCTGTGAACATCCAGCAAATGAGGTTTATATTCTCCTTTATTCTGGAAATTAGGGAAAAAGACAGGCAAATTAATGGACTAATTAATGTTCATCTCAGAAGCAACGTTTGGGAGAAAGGAGGGTTTAGTCCTGAGAGATACCCTATCCTTATGAAACACAAGGTATGGAGGTTTGATACAGAGAGCCTGAAGCTCCGACACTCTCCTGGCTGAAGTAATTGCTACCAAAAAAGCTGTCTTCCATGACAAGAACTTCAGATCAATGGAAGCTGCAGGTTCAAAGGGAGGCGCAACTAACGCCTGAAGAACTAAGGTCAGATCCCATGGTGGAGATGAATTTCTAACAGGTGGTCTTAAAAGAAAAGTGCCTTCTAGAAAGGTCTTACAAACTCTAGCAGCAACGAGGGAACCAAAGTTGTCCCCAATATGAAAATGGGAAATGGCAGCCAGCTGAACCTTCACAGTAGATGAGCTGGCCCCTTGCTGAAAAATATGAGACAAGAATTCCAGTACCGCTGAAACAGGACCAGTGAAAGGATCCAAGTTCTTTTGTGAAGCCCAAATTGAAAAACATTTCCATTTGCTACTGTAAATCTTCCTGGTAGAGGGTTTATGTGCCACCACCAGGATAGACTTGACTCGGGAAGAGATATCAGGAGTCTTGGCAACTAGGGGAACTGGATCAGCCAAGCTGAGAGCTTGAGACTGTCCAGGTTCAGAAGAGCCATTCCTGAGGGATAAGAAATCAGATCCGGAATGGGATCCAAGATCCAGAGTGGAGCTATGAGATGAGACCGCAGGCAGGGGAACCAGACTTGACAAGGCCAGAATGGGACCATGAGGATAATCTTGCTCCCCAACCGGCGAGCTTTCTGCAGAAATTTTGTCATAAGCGGAAGTGGAGGATACGCATAAAGAAGACCGGGCGGCCAAGCATGGACTAGAGTGTCTCTGGGGGCTTCTCCCAAAGGAGGAATTAGAGAGAAAAACTTGCTGCACTTCGCGTTGGAAGGTGATGCAAAGAGATCACAGCAAGGCTGACCCCACTTGAGGAAGATCTGTTCCGCTACACAAGGATTCAGAGACCACTTGTAAGGAGAGAGGATAGTTCTGCTCAATTTGTCCGCCAGTATGTTGGACCAACCTGGAATGTGCATTGCTAACAGGAAGCGGTTGGTGGAGATCGCACATTCACAAACTCTCATGGCTTCTTGGCAAAGGGGGTAAGACCTGGTTCTCCCCTGTTTGTTGATATACCAGACCACTGACATATTGTCCGACTGGATAGCAATAGTCCCCGGAGGAAAATAGGCATGGAGGGCCTGCAACACCAAAAGGGCTGCCCTCATCTCCAGGACATTTATATGCAGCATGGTCTCGGTCTGAGTCCACGTGCCTTGGACAGTCCTGCCCGCACAATGCCCCCCCATCCTAGGCGGGAGGCGTCCATAGTCACTGTGGCCTGGGGTGGTGACATAACAAAAGGTCGTCCTTCTCAAAGGGCTCGGGACTGAAGCCACCACATAAGGGAGTTCCTGCAAATCCTGCTGAGGGGAATTGGGAAGTCTAGAGGGTGGTGTAGAATAGACCACTGGATCTGCAACGTCCACTGTAGAACCCTCATGTACAGACGAGCGTAATGAATCAGATTGATCGCTGCCGCCATGGACCCCAAAGCTCTCAGGACTAGTTCTGCTGGGGGAGCAGGGGATTGAAAGAGGGCTAGCATCATGTCATGCTGTGAAGTCTGTCTGACGTTAAGAAGGCCCTAGCCTGGAGGGTATCTATCCTGTCCCCTATGAAGTCTAACACTTGAACAGGCTGGAGGAAGGACTTCTTGACATTTATGGTTATCCCCAACCAGAGAGACATCCAGAGGAAGAAATCCCTGGCTAGAGAATGTAGATGCCTGGTGGGGGTGGTGAGGACCCAGTCATCTAGGTACGGTAAGACCTGTATGCCCTGGAGCCTCAGGTGGGCCGCTACAACTGCCATGACCTTGGAGAACACCCTGGGGGCTGTGATGAGACTGAAGTGTAGGACCCTGAACTGGTAATGACAGACTCCTGGCTGAAAGCGGAGAAACCTCCTGGACCGTCTTTCCATGAGAATATGGTAGTACGCATCCTTGAGGTCTATGGAGCTCATCCAGTCCTCCTCCTGCAAGAGGGGCAGGATGGATTGAATCATGACCATCCGGAATTTCTCTTTGGCAACGAAAAAGTTCATTGTTGACAGGTCAAGAATCGGCCTTAATTCCCCCGTCTTTTTTGGCACCAGAAAGAACCTGGAGTAGATGCCTGATCTGGACTGGTCTGGGGGCACATGCTGGATGGCTCTTTTTTCTAACAGCTTTTTTATTTCCACAGCCGCGGCCTCCCTTTGAGTGGGTGGGACATCTGGGAGGCGTCTTGAGTAAGGGGCTTGTTGATGAAGGGGACTGAATAGCCTCTGGATATTATCTGAAGCACCCAGCGATCAGTTGTGATGGACTTCCATTGAGCCAGGTGTCTCGAAAAACACCCCCTGACTGCATCCAGAGAGGAGCAGTCGGGCAACCCCTCAGGGATGTTGCGTGGGTCAGTCGGAAAAGGGTTCCCATGACCCGAAGTTCTTTTGTCCCCCTCTGCCTCTGGGCCGGTGTCCACATTGTCCCTCTCTGCCTCTGGGGGAGAAGGAGTCCAGAGCATTCCAGGCCTGCTGAGATTTCCGGAACCACATCTTCTTCTGCCCTCGCTGGTTCCTAGAGAAGGACCTTTGAAGGGTAGAGAAGCATATTCCAATGGCTGACAGCGTTTTCCCATTTTTCTCACTCTGGACCAGCATCTCGTGGACGGTCTTCCCGAAGAGGGGTGACCCATTAAAGGGTGCATTCGCAAAGGATGCCTTGAAGGGTTCCGAGAAATTGCAAAGTCAAAGCCAGGCATGATGCCTTAAGGCAATACTGAACCTGCTAGCTCTAGTGGCTCCTTCTGTGGCATGGGAAAGTAGCTGCATAGAAGTATTGAACACTGACTTGAGAGTGGCCATACGAGCCAAGAAAGTCCATTTATCCTCGGCCGACATGGACTCTGGGGGAGACTCAGCATACTCTTTGACCAGGTCTGATTACATGGGCCAAGTAATTCAGTGCCCTTATAGAAAAGGTAGCTGAAGCAAAAGTCTGCTTTCCAATACGGTCCATTGCCCGAGACTCCCTGTCAGGGGGATGGACCAAAGAACTTTCCTGGGAGAGTTCCTTTTTGGTGGCCACCACCATGGCATCAACTGAGAAACCCTTACTCCACGATGCTCTGTCTGCAGGGGGACTGAGAACCTTATTGGGCCTTCTAGGTATCGACTCTACAATGTCCGGCTCCTTCCACGCCCTGGTGGTAATCAGGTCGACCAGGGGGTCAGCTGGGGGGGACACCCAAGAGGTAGATGGGCCTGTGTTGAATGACTCCAGGAATACCGACTCGTCCAAGGAGGGTTTTTTGGGCAGACCCCCCCTCCTTTGGCAGAGTATTTCCATAATATCTCCAAAGGAGACATCGTTGGGGGGTGATTTGGGGGGAACCTCCCCTTCCTCCAAATCGGTATCCTCGGTGAGGGACTCAGGGGAGTCCAAGTGCCTCCTTTTGCACAGGTGTTTGTGAGGAACCTTCTCGGAGGGACTGTCCAAGGGGGGCTCACCCACGGATTCATGTTCCTCCATGGGAACTGGCTGGGGCATCAACGACACAGGCTGTCCCTGGGGGTATTGGATGATGGAGGACAAACTGAGCTGTGAGGGAGCGGGGGCATACCCTGAGGAAAGAGTGAGGGGGTCTCGATCCTCCAGAGAGAACCCTCTCCACCATGTTGAACGCCAAAGAGGAACCGGCCTCTCTAAGACAGGTGGCTGGGGCCCTTGGATCCGATGAGGGGATTGGTGCTGGAGCCAAAGCGATCGGACCCGAGAGGGCAGTGTGCTCCGACCGCAAAGGAGCCGAAGACACACTCACCCCTTCAGATCCGATGCCCAGCTCTCGGCTCCGAGAGCTCGGATCTGAAAGTGGATCCAATAAGCTCCAGGGCATGACCAGCGTCAAGGTAGTAATAACCATCTGCGCCGATCCCCTGGCTCTGGGGCTGCTCATATCCGAAGACTCCGAAATCCGGTGGTGGATTGGAGAAGGAGCTATTGGGGTGAACAGTGGAACTGAACTCCCCCCCCCCCCCGGAGGGAGGCAGCAGCACTCCCATCTACAGCTGAGTTTGCAAAAATTGACGCATCATCCGGTCCATATCTGCCTCAGAAATACTTCGGGTAGACCTGGAGGAAGCCGCCGACACCAGCTGGGAGGGCAGATGTGATGATGACCTCGAGGCTGGTTGGGTCTCCTCCTCCAGCTCCGGGGAGAAACGTGGTGAACGGAGCCATTGGGAGGAAGGTTTGGACACTCTTAGTGGAGAAGAGACTACCTTTGCGGGAGGGGCCAAGGGGTCCAATTCGGCCTACTGCTTGTGGCTTTTCTCTCTCTCTCTCTCTCTCTCTCTCTTTTTCTCTCTCTCTCTCTCTCTCTCCCTTCTCTCTTTTTTATCTTTCTTGGCCTCTCATTCTCCCTGAGACAAGGTGGGAGGGTGAGTCCCAGACAGGGGAAGAGAGCCAGTCGGCTGGGCAGCCACAGCCACGGCTGTCGCTACCGAGAGGGAAGGAGAAGAAGCTGATTCCATGGGTAGAAGACCCGACAGAATCAGCTTTTTCTTCCTGTCCCTTAAGGCTCGAGGGTTAAAGGCTGCACAAATCTGTCAGCTCGAGGAAAGGTGCATAACGCCCAAGCAACTCACACACTGTGTGACCATCTGCTGGCGACAGCTTATGGCCACACTCAGAGCATTTAAAAAAGGTGACTTTGTGGCTTTCAGCCATACCAAAGAAACACACACAGCCACACATGCGCACCTGAAAGAGGGAAAATAGGGGCCTACAAAGGGATGAGAAACTACCAAAGGTAAAGGGGAAATAAAGGCTAGGTAGAAGGAACACCCGTAGAAAGGTATTAAAATACACTCACACACCAAGTAAAGACGACTAAAAGAGAAGTTTGAAGAAAAAAATTGCTAAACTTGCCTGGAGCTCTAAGAATCCCGTGCTTGGCAAAGCCGAGGCAAATGAGATCTGAGGATTGGAAAGAGGTTGCAGTGTAGTATGGGTAAGGGGGATGAGCTTGGAGCTCGGATCTTTTTGCTTGGTATGCTGCCAGCTTGGATCCGTGTCAGATCCATAACCCACAGGTTGCTGATCAAACGAAGTTAACTACTTCAGATAAACAGTTTTTTCCACAAGCCATCACATTCATAAATGGTTAATTTAGCTTATTAGGGTATTCTTTTTCCCAAACCTCCAAGGGTTTTGCAATATTGTTTACTTATTGTTAACATTTGGCAATACTGAACAAATTTCCTTTGTGAAGTTGAGCTGTGACTCCACTACAGTGACTGACCAATCAGGCAGGGGAACAATTAGAGCAGATTATCGCTGTGCTACCTGCGACTGTCTCTGGTGTGCAGTGCTAGAAGCCTGTTGTGCAAATGCAGGAATACTCTGATGCACCACAGATATAGATAAACCTTAGGTACTGCCATGAATGTGGAAAATACCTGGTGGGGCTGAGGTGACATCATGTTACAGGAATTCAAGCTGGCATTGACTTCTATACTGAAGTGCAGGAGCTTCCTGGATGCTTTGGAAAGACTTGTGTGTACACAAACATCCTGGAAATTAAAAATAAAATCCATTCTCCTCTCGAGAGAGACAGGAAGACAGGCTACAGAATGACAATATGAAAGAACTCCACTAGGACAAAAATATTTAGGCTACTGAGGTTCAATATGAACCTATTTCTGAGCATAAAAAATCCTAGAATAACCATGCCCTCACTGATAAACTGGGACCTCCTGAATATTTTTTTTTTAAGAGGGGGGCGGTTTTACTTCTTTTCTCATCAGTACTTTGACAAACTACCAAATTAGGAAAGAAAAATAGCCAGCATTTTGGTTTGGACTGGACTGGAATGCAGAGTCCATGATTGATTATGTCCCTCATGCAACTTTGCTATGCTTTGCTATCAGATATTTGGAGAGGTAAATAGAATGTCATCCTCTACACCTTCTCTGGTTGGGATGGCCAGAATACCAGTCAGAAATGGCATGCATCGTACCCTTAGTAGGAATCACAACCTCTCTAATAATGTAGTGCCCTACAACCATTGGGTCAGTGATGTTGCTGGTACCTTGGTGACAGACACGAATAAGATGCAGCTTGGCACTGCTATGGACTTCGCAAAGTGAAAACAAAAATGTCATCTGTCTCCTTTCAAAAGAAAACTGGGAAGAATGAAATTTAACCCCAAAGACTCCTTACATGTCCTGGAGATATTAATAAATGTCAGTCTCATACAGCAAGGGCCCCTTAAAACGTGCATCCACAAACACTTTTTGATGTATCATACTTAGCAAATGCATTAAGGCACAGCCACGATTTCCATTGCTTGACTATGCCACATCCAGCTGTCCTCACAGCTCTTTCTGTGGAATTATAAGCAACATGTATCATAAGGTTGCCAAAACATAAAAGATGCAGAAGCCTGGCTGAGGAGCTTCTTTTTTACGGGTTCACTGGGCAGGATGTCAGTTGTATGCAGCATTTAATTAAACATTATCTAAACAACTCCTGGCTATGCTCATGCTAAACTCCATGTTAGCATCACAAATCACCCCGATATAACTTATACAACTGTAACTACCTCTTACTACTACAATACTTTTCAATTGTTTTTGAAATATCCATCTCTCTGGTTCTCTAAATCATCTTTCTTCTTACTGCTCTTTTAAACTCTGCTGCTCTAACATCATCCAATTCTCAAAGTTTTACTAACCACTGTAATGTTTACTACTGTCCCAATACTACTATATCATTGTACTGTGTATATATTAGAGCTTACATTTTACAGACATGCTAACGGGTGATTATGTACTGTATTTGTAATTTTTGAATGAGTTTTGACAGCATACCATATTTATACATATTGTGTGAGGAGCTTTTCCTGAGTGTCCACTGAAAAGGGGCTTTCATTAAGTCAGACTCTTCCTGTCAAAAAAAGTTAAAAAAATGTAAATAAAAACAGAGCATCTGCATCACGAAGCTAAGCACCATAAGAAACCACTTTGAGAATGTAAAGGCTCCCTTCTCCAGTCTGTCCAAAAGCCCCTGACTCTTTACTGGGGGGAAGAGAGAGACTGTAACTGAGCAGCAGTGCTCCTTCTCAGAGTGGCCAGTGACATCTGGCTCAGTCATTTCCATGCAGGTACCCCAAACAGATAGGAGTCTGTTAATCCTGTTCAACTTTATTGGACAAGGACCACATTATCTGGCTTCTCTTTATTATCTTCACTATACTTCCAATAATATTCAAAAGAGGAGGCTCCACCCATTAGGAGGATTGGTATATCCTGCAGAAAAGCCAGCTCTTGGGAGGGCCAATTACCCCATTCTCTCTCATCATTTGCAAAACCTGACTAAAGTTCAGGTCATCCATGGATAAGGGTAGGTTTATGGATCCCTTTGCCATCCTTACCTTTCACTGGACTATCAGGATTAATGTGGTGAGTCTTCTTGGTTCTATTTCTAGGTATGCCCGGGGAGCCCTTGATTTCCAAAGATGAAAAAAGTCTACAGGGAGCTGGCTGCCCTGAGGATGAAGACATCTGATCCACCATCACAGATGCAGGAGCCTACATTGGAATGGATAACATGTATACTTGTTTGATAGCCAATGCAAGGGTCAGCAGATAATGGATCTGCTAAACTCAGCAGTGTCTGGATAGCCCATGTTTGGCCTCACCAATACCTGCCTATCCAACGTTAGTGACTTGATTATACACCCAAAGCAGGTCCAACAGAGAGTTGAGCATGCATTAGAGTTACAAGTGTTGGCCCTGCAGAAGCCATTAGTGGGAGTCCATAATGTGGCCAACACTGGATCAAATGTTTGGGAGAGAAACAGGGCCATAGTTAAATGAGAGAAGTTGTTTCTCCCCCAAAACAAGGTGGTTTAGGAGTATCAGATTTATTTATTTACCTACTTACATACCTACCTTTGTTGACTGAGTTAGTCCCAGTAGACTATTGGCCTCTTTTCGGGGAAGACCAGAAGTGGTGTTTTTACTAGCAAGGGCATCAAAAAACTTCCCCTACTCTTTTTGATAGCTGTCATGGGATCTTTTATATCCACCTGAGCTGCCACCAACTTTAAGCAAATTGGATCCCTAGTTAAAATTTTATCTGAAGGACAGTGCACTTGAGAGTGCAGCATCAGCAAACAAATTTGAAGGTTATTTTAGAGAGTTGCACAGTCAAGGCTCATATATACAACACAAGCCTTCTTGGGGGATGACAACCATGCAGAATACAATCTTTACAAAAATATGAAGTATTTTTAAAACTAAGCCAACACATGAATGGAGAAAGGAGATTTTTACCATTGGAGATAACTGCAAGTAAGGACATTGCAAATAAGCAAGAGAGAGCTGTCATTTATCCAGAGAAAATTAGCAGAGGAAACAATATACTGGGAGTAAATAATTAGGGAGGGAAAATCATAGATAAAGCAAATTTTACACTGTGAATTAGAGACTGCTTTCTATACCAGGTACTGGTAACCAAGAACAGGCAAAGAGAAAGGGATATAGGACTTTTAATGAAAGACCAAAACACAAGAATCTACATGGTCTAATTGGTCCTGGAGAAAATTTTGCACTCACATCAGCTCCACATTCATGCTTCCTATAAAACTGAGTGGGGAGGGATCAGAGTTGGCTTCAGTTTGGCACATTTGGACTTAACAGACTTGGCAAGCTTACCAAAAAAAAAAAAAACTGAGAATAAAAAGGCCTAGAAGCACCTGGCTTTACTACAGAATAATAAAAAGAGACAGAAGCCCTCCACCTGTCCATAGGGGAAGCAGAACTACAAACTAAGAGATAAATGCATGGGATGAGGCTTTTCTTTACTTGAGGCTCTACACAATAGTTGCAAAGCTGCTTCTTTTGCCACTGTGAAGTAACTTCAAAGTTTGTACAGATAGCAATGTTCTGACCCATGCTGAAGATCTGGACAATGCACACTTGACGACTGCTGGCGTGAGTAATCGATTTGCCAGCCACACTTACTAGAAGTATGAAAAAAGACCTAATATTAAACACTTAAAAAGAGCAAGGATTTTTTGGTGCTTCACAAAAAATAAAATCCAACCCAGAAAGCAAATTTAGTTTAACAATAGACATAAAAAATGGAAATCATGCACATACCATAATGCTGGATCCATCTGCCTCGCCTACTGGCTAATCTCCCTCATGGTGGATCCAAGCCAGCAACTTTTCCACTATGAAGCTCACTCAAGTGCACCAGCTCATTTCTTCTCCCATAATGCACTTATGTTCTTACCATCTCTCAGATCGTTTGTTCCCTGAAAACAACAAATTCCAAGTCTGAGAGATAGGTGCTAAGGAAAGACTGGAGAACAAAGTTTGGGTTTAGGGCTATGAGGTCTGTCTGGAGTTATGGAGGTGACAACTTGGGAGGGTTGTCAAGACAGATGGAGTGGAAGAAAAAGAATCCTAAAGTATTATGGTGGCACATAACTTCCACATCCTATATTGTCCCCTCTATCTGTCTTAACTGATTGGACTGATTCTTGTGATATCATGACAAGAAACTCTTTAAGATGGATGACCAAAGGAAGATCTGGATATACAAATTATATTCAGGTTAGTGTTTGATGAAGGTATGCATTGTTGGCCAGGCTGCAGCAGTACAAAGGTCATCAATAGGGGAGTTCACCATTCCTCTCTTTCCTCCACTTCCTCCTTCCCCTCTAATATCTTATAGAAATTAACCTCCTCACATGAAAAAATGTCTCTTACTACTGTCCATGTTCCTTCACTTCTTAGACCTAGAAACCTGCTACCCATATTTGATCGCAATATGGTTATTTATATAAATCACTATACCTCCTGTAATGAAACGACAGACTGCTTTTTGGATGTACTGTGGACCACTGATGTCAATCTAAATGTGTTTTTAACCTGTTTTTTTTCTTCTTACTACATTGCATTAATGTCATTTAGCTGTTTTCTCTTACTTGTACTGCAACGGCTGTTAATTATTTTATTTGTGCAAATTTACTTAATTGTACTGTGGCGCTTTTCTCCCTGGGCCCCTGTTGAAAAAGGACAATAGCTCAGTCAGACTATCCCGGTCAACAAATGTCAAATAAATAAATAAAAGCAATTATTCTTGTAAAATGTGCCTCATGTCTCGACACAAGAAATTTATTGTTGATAGAGTAAAAGTGCATAATACAATCGGTGAGCCTATGGACATGGTGACTACGGAAACCTTGAAACCTAGCTTAGTAAATGAGTAGGAGACAAAAGAGTTAGTTATCCTTGCGAAAGCTTTTGTGCTGTGCAGATAAAAATAAAGCTGTCTATGAAAATCCAAGATGTGAAGTGAAGTAGAAATCCTCCTTTGTTTGGTATGATTAGGAAAAAGGCTGGGAGGTGAATAGCTTGGTTCAAGGCTCTCAGCAGCAACCTTGGGTAAAAAGGAAGGGTTACATCTGAGAGAAGCCCTGCCTTTATGGAAAACTCAATATGGGGTTTTCTGGGACAGAGCGAGAGAGAAAGTAGTTCTGATATCCTTATTGCTGAAGTAATTGCAACATAAAGCAAAGATTTATTTTTTTTATGCTGGGTATTTAAACTGCATAGGGAGGTGCATGGGTAAAAGCCTGCAAAACCAAATTCGAATCCCATGGCAACACATGGACCTTGATGGGGCAGTCTAAGAAGAAAGCTCCCTTTTAGGAAGGCTCTGCAAACTCTTTTGAAAGGCTAATGAAATAGAATTGAAATTTTAGTGAAAACAGGGTATGGTTTCCAATTGAACTTTGATAGTGGAGTAACAATAGCCAGAGTCAAATACACTTGCCACAAACTGATGGAATAGGAGCCAAGATGGGGGCCCAGTCCTTGGTGCGAAACCCAATGTGAGAATCTCTTCCATTTACTCTCGTACATTTTTCTGGTAATATCTTTCTGAGAGGCTCAGATGATCTGAATGGCCCAAGCAGAAAAGGCTGAATCATTAGCAAGCTTCAAATCCCCACCAACCCCAGTTAATTCCACTGAAAATGCAGAAACATACACCACCACACTATACTAACATGTAAACAGCTGTACTCTGTAGGAACAAGTGCAGGGCAAATCCCAGAAACAAACCCACATGGTGGAACCATATCAACAAGCTTTATAAGAAAAGGAAAATAATTTTGACCAAAAGTAAGATGAGTAATTCCCAGAATGTTAGAGCCTTTGTCACTGAAATAAACAAACTCAGGAGTGTAAAAAATTCACAAAAGCCAAGTCTGAAGCTAAAATAGCTATAGAAGGCAGAGACAACTACAAGGTATTTTTTTAGTTATGTTCGTAATCTGAAAAGACCAAGGCAGCAATGTATTGAGCTGATTGTGAACGATGTTACCTACAACAAAGCTGAAAATATAGCGAACCTACTAAATTTAGTTATACATTTACCCCTTTCCCTCCTCTGTCTGTCCCTCAAGATATACCAGAAACTGGTCCCCTTCAGCTATCACACAAGAACAAGTCCTAAAAATGCTATCTAAAGCAAAAAATAATGCATCACCAGGTCCTATTAATATCTCTGGCTGCATTTTAAAGAAAAACTTCACCTTTTCCTACAGTTTAACTCAACTCTTAGGTTACTTTTCTCCCTACAATATGATTCCCGTACTGTGGAAAGACCACCCACTTTTTTAAGCTTAACTTCTTACGAGTTGCAGAGGAATTTGTGTACACTTGCATGACATACTACAGATACAGAGAAATCTGTAGTCAGGAGCTCAGGCTGCTGTAAATAAGACAGAGAGATATGAAATTGTTTTCCATTGCCTTTATTGCAGACAGGAAGAGAATTTACACTGATTCACAGCTGCTTCTAATGTAACCATGCCTTTCATAGCAAACAGAGCAATTAAATCAGTCAATGTCATTTCAAAGGCAATTGTCACATCTTTTGATAAATTTACATAAGGAGCATCACAGTATTGAAATGCTAAACTTTAAATGTTTGTTGTTTATATTACTTTACATTTTAAGATGACTTGAATGTAGTATCAAAGATGTCTGTGACACTTAAAGAAAAGCCAGAAAATATTTTTCTTGTAATTCTTGTAAAGTATCAGTACATTTACTAAAGTGTAGCGGGAGGGGCTGACAATTCAGCTTGGACTACAAAAAGATACTTTGAACAAAGGCCTGCAGTTTAGCAAATATTTTGGCTGCAGCTGTGTAATTCCTTATTATACTGTAAAACAAGCCCTGAGACACACACAAATGAGGGCCATTCAAAAATTAAAAGAAGCAGTCCTGTTACAGACAGTGACTGGCACTAATCGCATTATATGTCAATGGAAGGGGAATACACCATTACTTCCTTATGTCAAGCAAGACTCATATAAAGCAGACATGAAATGGATTATGGGAAAGAGAAAGGCTTGAAGAAAAATAAGATCACATTGGTATGTCAAGCCCCATTGACAGCCATTTTGCAAAAAATGTATTAAAATTCTATAAGAAGCAGTTAGAGTGGTTGAGAGATGTTAAAATAACTCAGAAAACAGTGACAGAGTGAACATTTTATTTATTTTTTGTTCTAAAGTGGAGTTTTCCTTTAAATAGCATGAATCATGATTTAGTTACACCCCTAACAACACTGTTCAATCTCCACCTCCATCAAGGTTTTGTATCAAGCAAATAGAGAACAGCTACAGTCATTCCCTATATAAAGGTTGACCCTCCACAAACCTATAAGACTGATCAGCCTCATGCAAAGTCAAGGAAAGACTTATGGAACTAATCATGCAGGACATAGGAAACCTCCAAACATTGGACTTGTCTCAATTTGGATTCATCAATGGCAGGTCAAGCTTACTCAACCTGGTGGATGTTTTTGAAAAGGTGGCCAAAGCAATGGATGAAAGCAAAACAGTACACATGCATAGCTCAACCTGGCCAAAAGCTTTTGACACAGTTCTCCACTCAGGCATAGTATAAAAGCTAAACTGGGAATAAACTCCTATGTCACTAGCTGGATTGCCGGCTGACTCTTAGATGGGATGCAGATAATCAACATAGGGGAAGTTACCTCCATAAAGAGATCAGTCATAAGTGGATTTGTGCTGGGGCCTCTCCTGTTTAGCATCTACTTTTCTGAAGTAAAAGCCAATACCAAAGGGCTCTGGCTGACTAAGTTTGCAGATGACTGCAAGCTAGGGATAGTTAGCCATCCTGCAGGAAAGTTTGCCCCAAATAAATAACTGATGCCAAAATCATGGGCATAAAATAAATGCCAACAAATGCATTATTGTATCCTTTGGGAAGTCATCTACCCCAGGGCACTACCACATTGACAGTATGCCTCTAAGAGTTAACCCAGGCATTTGGGATTTGAGAACTTATGTGGACAGTGAGCTAAATTCTGAACGTGTCCATTGTTGTAAGAAAGTCCTTCTATATTGCACAGCTTATAAACAAAGGGATTGCGTCCAGATCTAGGGATGTTGTTGTCCTCCTTTATTCAGCCTTTATTAAGCCAGTCATTGAATATAATGTTCCATTTGCCATGCATCTGTCTAGATACATGCAACTGGAACACCCACAGAGATACCTTACTAAAGGGAGACAAAGCCTAAGCAACATGTCCTACATGGACGGACTCATACCCTATCACTATATTCCGTATCCTACAGGCTGCTAAGAGGTGATCTGTGTCTTTCTCCAACCCATTACTGATGGATTTACTGCACATCAAGTCAAATGGTATCAGAAATACATGGTCTAGGGATTTAAACGTCTTCTGCAACATCAGTAGAATGGTTTGGAGGGACAGGTGTATTTCACACAGAATACCACTGCATGTGGAACAGACTCCCTATCCACATAAAACAAAGTTCATCCCTATGTATTTTCAAGCACAACAGATCTATGGATGGGAAACAATATTTATCCCAGGACTACCACCTGTACTACTAATGGACAGAGGCAGCTCCTAAATGCCTTATCCCGAGCATGGGTCCCCTCAAATGTTTTAATGGGATGATTCCTGTTATTCTAATTAAGGGTAATATATTAATTTTGAACCATAGGATGGGAAGGGCCAATCTATAACCAAATGGGGGTGGGGGCTAGGGCAAAGAAGCTGCTGCACTTGTTTATGGGAGATGTTAAGAGATCACAGTAAGGCTGACCGCGTTGACAGAAAATAATTTCCTCCACTTTGTAGTTGAGGGACCACTCGTGAGGTAACAGGATGGACCTGCTGAGTTTGTTTGTTATTACACTGGACTTCCTCAGAATGTGCATTGCCACCAGAAAGCGATTGGAGGCTATCACTCATTGCCACACTCTGAGAACTTCTCAACACAGAGGATAAGATATAGTTCCTCCTTCTTTGTTGATACAACAAACTACTGACATATTGTTTGTTTGAATCACAATTGTCCCTTGAAGGAGAGAGTCTTGGAGAGCTTGCAATGCAAGAAGCACCGCTCTCATCTCTAGAACGTTGATATGCAGACTGGCTTCTTCAGGGGACCAAGTGCCTTGAACTGTGTTCCCCAGATAATGTCCCCCCACCCAATCTGAGAAGCATCCGTGGTCACTATAGCCTTGGGCTGAGGAAGTATGAAAGGTCAACCTTGTTGGGGCTGGCAAGACCACGTCCAGCATGAGAGGTAACATTTGCATATTTGGGACACTCTTATCTTTGCAGAAATAGAGTGACTGAAAAAAGACCACTGTACTTGAGGAATCCATGGTAGAAGTCTCATGTGATACCTTGCCAGTAACAGTAGGGTTATGGCTGCAGACACTGAATCTAGAGCTGCAGAACTTTTTTGGTTAAGATCTTCATTCTGCCCATGATCCTTTTGACTTGGTTCCTAATAGTCTGTATTCATGATAATGGAAGGAATGCAACCAAGGATTGCATGCTGAACATTGAACCTATGAATTCCAGCTTCTGGGTGGATTGAAAGCATGATTTGGTGTAATTTACAGTGATTCCAAGAATTAAGCAAGTTCTTAGTACCTGTCACTTGCTTGTGCCAATTGATGCCGGGTTGGGGCGGTGATGAGACAGTCATCTAACTATGGGAACACCTGGATTCCCTGCAGCCTTAGATGTGCTGCTACCACTGCTATGCATTTGGTAAACACCCTGGGGGATGTGAAGAGACCAAAGGGCAGTGCTCTGAATTGATAGTGACTGGCTCCCACTCAGAAGCACAAGAACCTCCTGGCCCATCTGTTCATCTTTATGTGATAGTATGCGTCCTGGAAGTCTATAGGGCACATCCAGTCACTTCCCAGCAGAGTAGAATGGACTGTACCATAACCATCTGGCACTTGGTGTGCATGACCAACTTGTTTAGCATACTGAGATCCAAAATTGGTCTCCAGTACCCTGTATTCTTTGGAACCAAAAAGAACCTTGAGTAAGTTCCGGAACCTATTTGGTCTGGTGGGACCTCTTTGAATGACTTTTTGCAAGCAACTGCTGAATTTGTTGAGTTGCCAGCTCCCTCTGACTGGGTGGAACATTGGGGAGCTTTATCAGTGGGGGGGGGGGGGTGGAAGGAAAAAAAGGTACGATATATCCTCTGGTAATAATTTTCTGCATAAAGTGTCATTTGTTAAGTTTAGCCAGGCTGTTTGATGCAGGGAAAGTCAAACCCCAACTGCCTCCAGAGGAAGAAAATTGGGCCTGCTTTCATGAATGCTAATAGGGCCTGTCAAAGAAAGTATCTCTGGACCCTGTATACTGTGGGCCTCCCCTGCACACAAGGACATCTTCCGCCATTATCATTTCCCCCTCTGCCTCTGGAAGAACCAGTCCCACATCTGTTTTGGAATGGACTTCGACGTTTTTTGAACCACATTTTATGACCTCCCTGTTGATTCCTTGAAAAGGTTCACGGGGAGGGTGGGTCAAAAATGTACTCTAATGGCAGACAAGGTCTTTCTGTCTTTCTCACACTTGAAGACCGTTTCTTTCACTGTGGATCCAAAAAGCAAAGAACTGACAAACGGAGCATTGACGAAGGAAGATTTGAAAGGGTCCACAAAATCACACAGATGCATCCAGGCATGCCTCCTGATGAATATGCCTGAACCCGCCGCCCATAAGGTGCCTTCTGTTGTGTTGCAGATGAGCCTCATGGGTGAGTTCACAATCAATTGCAAGGCAGTCAACTGAGGGGCCAAAGATGCTTGGGCTCCGTCAGTAGTGGTCCTTCCTAATGAAAAATTGAAAAGTTTGTTGAGTACATCCCTTTGCAATCTCGTGAAGTAGGCTACACAATTCAGCAAACATATGGCAAAAGTCGCTGAAGCATACATTCGCTTCCCAAACCTGTCCATAGCACTAGACTCTTTATTAGAGGGGTAGAGAGAAGAACTCTCTTCAGCAAGTTCTTTTTTGGTGGCTGGCACCCCTGTTTTACTGCACATTTATTAATTGGGCCCCATGTTCATAAATCTCTGTGTGTGCCAACAATTAGTATTAAATAACAGGTTAAGTTTTTAAGCAATTTTTGGGGGAAACCATTATGCCCCATAAAAATATTAGTATTGTCCAATTTGTTTATATTTTAATTTCAGAACACTTCTTTTTGCAATTCTTTGGCTCCCACAGGTATAGTTTCTGTTAAATATAACATATATATTTTATTGCATGTTAAGCTTTGTAGGTTAATGTTAGTATCAGGTAAACATCTGGTCTGTGATGCAAGATTCATTATACTTAGTTTGAAAATTCAGCAATTTTGAAATTAGTAAGCTTGACAGTTCTATGGCTATAAAAGTCTCTCCCCCATTTACAATGACACAAACTATAAATGTATATGTTCAAGTTGTTAGGGTAGAATCAATGCGATATTGTAATTTCCTGGGTCAAAAAAACTGTGTTTTGGGTATTAGCCAAACTCTGCATTACAGTATGTATTTCAGGATCTAAGTTTAAACCAAAGCTGTCAATAGGCAAAATTGGTTATGTTCTATGAAATTAGACAGGTGTTTCCTTTTCATATTTTACTAAACCTGGGTGATTAGACCTTACTTCATTTGCCAAAAAAGTTGCTATTTAAGAATAAGCATTTAGCAAAAGTGGAAAATGTTTTTCATTGTTTCATGGAAGTACTGGATGATATATTTTGAAGTTTAAACTTATAGCTCACTTGTACATTATCTTCCAAGACAAGGCTAATGGAATTATAATATTGTACAAAAATGCTTTTAAAAAGTACAGTTGTGTATGCTGAACTTACCACAACAGTAGATGTTCGAATGATCACTGCTCCAGTAGCCTTAGCTATATGGGTTATATCCTGCCAAGAATTTAACAGTCAGCCAGTTTCCAAAGAATCAGGGCACATTCCACACATCCAAACTGTCAAGCAGCTCAAGCTGACTAAAGACAAGTCTCACTGGAAAATCTACTGTAATGTTAAGTTCATCTTGCACAACTGTACTACGTTCATCATATTGATCATTGCTGCAGTAGCCTTACCTAAGCTAACTACATTTGGGAGGGGGAAGTAGATTCCTGCAGCCATTGGGGAATGATCCTAGCAAAGTTTGATATGGACCTAGAGAAGGCATCAAACTTATAGTGCTTTTAAAAATATGTACAAAAGACCAAGTAGCAGCTTGTTGAATCCAACCCTTTCCAAAAAGCTATAGATGAGGCCAAGGCCCTGGTAGAGTGGGCATTGACCCTGCCTGGAACAGTTTTGTTATGACGAGTATAATAAAAAGTAATAGCCTTAGACAACCTTTTGGAAAGTCTATTTTTGATACAGGTTGTCCCTTCTCTACTTCACAAGAAATGAACTGATCTGAAGATCTGAAAGATATACCCTCGGATTTACTAATCTTCCGTGTAAGACTAGATTAGTCTTACACGGAAGTGCCAGTGTAAGAGTATGTTGGCAGTGCACCATGCATATTAATGAGGGCACGCTGCCTCAACCCTAAAGCTTACACGGAGCATGGACGAGTGTAGGGGGTGTGTTGGTCTGCTGAGCAGTACATAAATCCACGCCCCTGCAATGAAGAAACACCGCAATTTCGAGTTACTTGAGTGAGTCCGCTCACATGTGTACAATGTAACACTACACCCCCCCATATGTTAAACAACTGACAAAATTAAAAATAAAAATATTTTTTTTTTCATCTGATATAGCTGCCCGTAATTGCGTGGGTTTGCCCATTGCTTAGCTACAGTTAGCAGCTTAGACACAAGAAGAGGATAATAAGAAAAATATATTCAAATTAAGCAAAATAGCGATAGTGTAGTGGTTAGAGAGGAGGCATTCCCAGTTCGAGTCCCACTACTGCATGTTCCATTTTCTGTTGGAAATCTGTATACAAAAATATTTCCTGACATTTTTTATGTATAAGTTTTGTAAAAAGCAATGAAATGTTAAATGTAGTAGTGAACAAATTATATATATATATATATATATATATATATATATATATATATATATATATATATATATATATATATATATATATATATATATATATATGAAGGTGAAATGGTAATGCATTCTGAGGCATGAGTACCATACTTTAAGCAATATAAAGCACTGCTAAGCACATTTTACCATTATTGAGCATATTTAAATACAACTGCGTGTAGCTGCGCACCACGCTAACCAGCACAAATGAAACGTATTTGCGTATAGCTGCGCACTGCACTAACCAGTGCAACGTTGGGCAACGTCGAGCAACATAGAGCAACGTTGAGCAACGTTGGGCAAAGTTGAGCAAAGCCGGTTAAACACGCTTACACCTCCTTTACTGTACCTTAACCAGTCAGGTCTGCCCAGTAGGAAAACAAAAAGCAGTGACAGGGCTCGAACTCAGGATACTGTGCACTATAGTCACAGTACTTGACCACTAAGTCATGACAGCATTTCATAAACATGCACTTTCAACAGACACATATCTATCAAAGGAATTTTAAACATTGCCAACATCAGATAAGCAGGCATGCCTACAGCTGAGTTTTTCCAAAACTGGCCAATCACAAATAAGTGCGGGAAATGAGGCACATTTAAGCTCCACAGGCAGGAATACTTGCTATAACTGGTTGTAGCTTCCTTCTGCAGTCAGCATGGCTGGTGTTAGAGAAGGCACTCGATTTAGAGTGCAACGCTGGGGCATCCAGAAGTCCAAAGTAATGGTTTGGCTCCTTGTCCACAATCATGAGAAAAGACTCCTGCGGGGCCAGTACCAGGGTACCCAATATAAAACAGAGGCATGGAACAGTCTTGCCTGTGATCTCACCAGTGCCACTGGTGTTCCTCGGACTGGTGAGCAGGTCAGGCACCATTATTCTGACCTGAAGTGATGTAGGGTGGATCAACTGGACCAGTGGATCCAGGAATCCCGTACGATGCCTAATGCCCCAGTACTGAGTAAGTAGCCATTGTATTAAGTAGTTAAGAATTGCTATGCTTGTCTATACTATGGATAGGTATGTCTCAATATCACTGCATTTACTTCACAGCTGCAGGTGTCCGGTCTATGAACCAGCAAGCCCATGAAGATAGGCTGCAAAGGCTGCATCATCAGGCAGGTTAGTAATTATTCTGCATGTACTGTTATATAAAATAAATGAGAGAGTCTTCAAAAAGTCTTTTAACCCAACAAATAAAAGTGTAATAATCCTTTAATAAATGTTTGATTCATGGAGTGCATCTATGTCATTTTCTTTGATATGTTGTTGTACTGTTGCATTCTACAAATAGTAGTGTTGTATTAAGCAGTGTCAACCCACACTTGGGTAGGCCCATATAACATGGATGAAGGGAGTGCCAGTAGCTTGTATGCATATGTACAGCCCTCAAGTGTTGGCTCATGGCCAGCATGTACAGGTTAATCTGCCACATGAGTAGCTTGGTATTGTGTTCCCCAGAAATGTCAGTGTGTTGCCAGAAATGTAGGGAGCTGTTAACATATAACTGATACTTTCACCTGAACATATCTAGATAATTATATGAAAGTAGATCTGTCAGCGTACCATCTTAGCAGTAGTGTGTGTGAGCAACTCTCAAAATATGTTGCAGTAACATCTGCATCTTGGACAGTTTGTATGTAAGATACAGCTCATGTATATAATGATCTAGCAAAATCCAATTGCACAATATAAGGACATTGGGTAGTGTAACAATACATGTAAGGGACATATAACTGCAGTTAATAGGAATGTAGTGAAAACTAGAAGGATATAAAAGTTATTAATTGAGCTATCTTTTCCCACCCTACTGTATGTGCATAAATAATGCAATTCCACACTTCAATTGGTATGTCTAATCTCAAAACATTTGTTGGGACATATGTCCTATTGGTTTATAAATATTTGCATTAATTTCTATGCATGTGCCCTGTTAAAATACCACAATATTGGTGGCCTGTTGCCATCAATTCAACCTGCATGCTGTTGTAATGTCCACTATTGTTCTATATATGCATGTGTTATGCTTGCTTTTCAACTGTTGAAAATCTGATGTGTTAGGTTAATGGGAATTCTTCTGCATGCTGTTATAATGAATTGGGAATGCTGTTGACTGTTACTAATCCTTATCTTTATTAAACTCTCCAAAACATAGCTCGTATGGGAAGGCCGGTCCCAGCGGACCCACCTGTCCCACCTCTGCTGGCCATGGCACCTGGCACCAGCAGATCTGGTGCCCAGCCTGGGACCTCCTCCTCCATTGGCCCTGTGCCACCTTCGGGTGGAAGCGCTGCAGGGGATGGGGCTCGGCCCCCCATGCAACCGTGGGTGGAGGGGCACCTATCACCCTTCGAATGGTCCGGGCTATGGTGGGTAGAGAGATTGAATGTTCTGTTGCAGAACCTCTACGCCAGCTTGAGGCCTGAGTGGTGCAACTCCTGGGTCAGACTGCCCCTCCTACACAGCCCCCAGCACAGCCACCATCTGGGCCGTGAAGGTGCAGTGGTGACTACCCACGTGTGGGGACCTCAGTCCCACTATTTCTATCTGGGGGCTCATGGGCTTGTGATTTCCAAACATCCCTCCCCGTCAAAGGTGTTCACCCACCACATGTGTCATATACTGTCCCTGTATGTGTCTTGTTTGTCTTGTCTATCTCCCTAACATACCTCCCCAAATATACCTACTTCCCCTACCCCACATTCCACTCTTACCTGAAAAAAAGGGCAATTTGCTCCCAAAAAAAAATACGCCCCTTACATAGCTGCCCATTTTGCACACATGTCCCCTGGACACATGAAATGTTATGTAATTGGCATTACAACATACTTTGTTGTCCTCACCCCTCTCTCAGGGGTTGAAAGGTTCATAGCTACCTCCAAATTTATTGCATATGCACAGCTGTTGCTGTTGAAGAAATGCGCAGCTATGGACCTTCCCTACACCCATCCTGCACATCCCGAGCTATTTTCCATGCTGTGTTTCCCTCTTTGTGCCCCTTTTCCACCACTTTCCTATATCCCCATTTTTCTTTTCTTTCAAAGAAATTAGCGCGGGTGAGCGAGAGTAAGCACTATTAAGCAGCAGTTAGCGGGTTTGCACTTGGCTAAGCAATGTGCAGCAATGCGCAAACCCATGCAAACCCACTTACAACTGCTTAAAATTGCCATAGTCACTCTGTATGTGAGGGCCCTTGTTCTGCTCAGGAGCAAAATAAAACACCCCTGTAAGCCACGAACCCCGGACCTTGCACACTCTACACAACATGAAGTACCACTAAGCTACAGTAGATATACATCAAGTTGGTGCTTAAATAATTATATAATGCATCAGAATGAGTGAATGTAAAGGAAAATTCGGAATACCATGCCACACAACTTGTTCTGTGGATGTTGACCAACAGTTGTTGTGGGATTACATTACATGACTGTGATAAGAGAAGCAGCCATTCTAGCAGGAAATAATGTTACACTATCACTTTATAACCCCACACAGTATCACAGCAGGACAAACACTGGCATATCTGTTTAGGGCAGAGGCCATACCTCCCAACTGTCCCTAATTTTCAGGGATGTCCCTGATTTTGACACAAATTTTAGCTCTGTCCCTCTGAATCCCTCCTAAAACTACTAACTTTGGCCAGAAAGGTGGTGAATTACACTTAATAAATAATGACAATAATTAAGACTTAGACACTTCTTTTACTTCAGAAAAGGTGTATTAATTCATATGCTCTAATTCCCTCAATGTTTCAACTTAATGGCACTAATATTTTAAAGGTGTCCCTGATTGTCCCTGACTTTTTCTTGACTTTTCCCTGAGTCTGTTCAAATATGTACCTGATTGGTTGAGAGGTCTGGCAGAGGCAGAAACACAGATGCATATCAGCCTTTCTGCTGTTACACACTGTGCAAATAGTTTTTGAGGGAGTTTCAGAAGCATACCCTTATGTAGCAATACAACACTGAAATACAAATGGATGCAGCCATGTACTTGTAGCAACCAACTGTAAGAATGCCATTGCTCTATTGCTGAAAAGACCTGTGTGATGCACAGACAAAAAATAACAGGCCATTCTCTGGCTATCATGTGGATAGGTCCACAGTTGGGAGTTACACAGACAGACTACTTGACTTGATAAACTAACATGTGCACAGCAACCCTGTAAGTCCAGCAAGATAAAATCCACACAATACTACTTACGCTCTCTGTACTTCTGCAACCATACCCAAATGTAGAATATACATGTGTGTGCAGGGTCTACCAAGGATGTAGGTAAGCATACTCACAGTACTGAAATGTGTCCAGTTTTTCTGAGCAGCTTGTGCTAATGTCAACACTATAAAAGCACAAACTGTTTAGAACTGTGTAAATGAATATTCACAGTATAGCAGTTCACAAACAATTCTTGTGCCAAAGGAATGCATCTCTATAACTAGCTTTGTATGGCAGTTAATTGCAGCAGTTGAAAAGAAAGTACATCTTTCCATGTATCTTGGGGTAGCATTTTGAGGGGTGAGTACATTTCTACACTGACAAGTGGGTACTGGAAGCAGCAACATTAGTACAAAATGTAAATCTCTGGCTACATCAATGGCTTCTGATATAAGAACTATACCAACCTTCTGTCTTAAACAATGATGTCCACACCAAACAAGGATGATCTCCATTTTGGAAAGCTGAAAGGGCCACACCTACATGAGTCAGCAATTTATAGTACTGGGTTGCTATGACAGTGATTACTGCAATTACTACACAGCAGGCTGCATGCAATTAGCAAATGGTGGCCACTAATTGGTGCAGAGGCCATCACATGCTCATGTGCAAATTCCTACAAAAGCAGGCACCAACAAACTCAATCACTCTATTGCAGAGGTTGACAGAAAGAGAGAGAGAGACAGAGAAAAGGAAAAAGAAATATTACCAAATCATACAAAGGAAAGGTATGTGACACATATGTATTTACTGGCATGTAGTAGATGTTATTGAAGAATAGTCTACATAATGTGAAACATTCTATGTGGCAGCAGTACTTCTTTATGCAAAGATGTTCTGCTTAACTACTGCTATTGACAATACTGTGTGTACATGTGAGCAGTGGGACATACTTGTGAAATGTGTAGCTCAGCATTAAATGTCAAAGATCTGATCCATGTTATCTCTGTTCTGTACAGTAGTGTGGCCAATGGCTGTTGGGGGGATTAGCGCTGACATTATATAAACATAGGTGTGACAGAACAACACATGCATGATAGTCATATTAAAGTGTAGCTTAGCATTGGCAACTGCTGTAGCAGTCTAGTATGCTTATCTAGCATCTGTTGCCATATATACCCCCCTAATGTTAGTCTGTGTTCATATGTGACACCTGTTTGTGTTGCAGCAAGGCCCAACAGTTCAGTTGTGAGGTCCAGGGACTTACAACAGTGTGGACCTTGTGTGTGTGTGCCACACACACACGGAGAAATATATATGTGTCATATATATTCACATCTGTATATGTGCATAGAGTAGGGGACATATTGCAACTGTTTGTAAAGGGGGGAGATATATATGTTTGTAAAGTTAGTATGCACATATTTGTATGTAGGTTTTAGTGTGTGACAAACAAGGCAGCATACGGTGTTGGTATATGACATGTGGTGGTTAAACACTGTGGGTGGTTTGTTCAGTTTGCAATGTTGAAGCCAGTAAGGCCTGCTAAAGCTACCTGGGCTGTTAAAACCATCAATGCATTTATCCCAAGACTGTGCAATTTTATTACATTACTGTACACCTTACATCCTTTGTATAATTGATATTCTCACTATGAAAGGTGAAATATAAATGTGCCTACTTGCAATAGATTCTCTGTACTGTTGACTGACTGTGATGGTCAATATGTTTGTGAATATGTCAAAGATATGTATCTGTGGGATAGCTTAGTGGGAAGCTGGTTATGTTATGGTATTATGGGTCCTTGCTTTGTTTGATTCTAGCAAAAGCTGTGTATTCTGTTGCTAGGCAGAACAAGTGCTATTGCATACAGTGTGATTAAGTCCCTTGGTTTTAACTAGAGTGTGTAATTGGAGGCTAAAGCACTACATCTATGATTATTGATTGGTACCGATGTTGAATGCAAATCCTGTGTGTACTGTAGTACTACTTGAAGCTCTGGGCCTGTACAGCAAAGTATGGTGTATGTCCAAATTACTTGCACCCACTGTTTTGTGTGGTCCCTGCATTCATCACAGATTACATTTCTCAAGATTAAGGTTGTGTAAGTACTGACAAACAGTACTGTATAGTATACACTGAAAGCTTATCTGGGTTGTCATACCTTTGTGTCCTGTAATTATGTCTGATGTGTGTGTGGGTATGTCTGCAACATGTCCTTTGACATATGTGTGGTAATACATATAACTGTGTATCTAGCAACATTCATAGTGTACTACAGCAGTATGTGACCTATATTCCCAACTGTGCACATGTGTTGGCCATGGGTTTGGCATTAACAAGTTGTGTGGTATAATAGTAATACATTTACTGGACCTTATACTGATTGTGATGGATGATATATTTCTTTACACATCAGCTTGATGTATATCTGCTGTGGCTAGGTGGTGCATCGTGCTGCATACAATGTGCCAGGTACTCTTGTATAGTCTTATATAGTGATATTATTTTGTTGCTGTGCAGAACATGGTTCATTAGATAGAGAGTGAGCAAGGCACTTTCAAGCACTTATGGGGTGAGCTGCGATAAGTGGCAGTTACAGTGTTTCACTCTCGGTTAGCTTATAGGTTGCTATATATGGCATTTCAGTGATATCTGTACTGTATAATGTTAAATGTGCCATATGACTTGCTCAGATATATTTTTGTATTTATGTCTTCCAGGGATCATGGCCCACCACAGGAACTCGAGTTACAGTAGTGCTGAAGATGATATCATTGCTAGCAGTATGATTCAGCACTACCGTCTCATGTTCTCATGAACCAGCCTGGACCAGCAGGAGCGTACTGCAATATGGCAAGATGTTGTTCGCAGGATCAATGAGGTAGGCCTGCATAACCGGACATATGAGCAGGTACACTACCACTGCAGTGATCTTCACAGACATGTCCATCAGCGTGCCACTGATGTGTGTAGACAACAGCTTGCAACAGGAGGTGGTGTTAATGTCCATCCCTCCCTCACCAGAGTAGAGGAGCTGCTCATGAGCCTGGTGGCACCTGCCCAACAACGACAGCAGCAGACATACACCATGATGGAGGTTGGAGCCACCCAGCAAGCACACATGGAGCATGCAGGTAACATGGCATATCTGTAGACTACTGTTATCTGTATTGGTAGATCATGCACGTGAGATGTGGAGTGTGTCGTTCAAAGATGCGGAGCTTGTTGTTGTGCAATACTGATAATTTGGAACATAATCTGTAGCCCTGTGAATGTAAACTGTTGTTGTACTGTAAGATTGCAAACACACAGTAGTAATGCCACAGTTGTGTCCACTGACAAACTGTCTCATCTCTATGTAGGTACCTCTGGGATGACATCAAGGCAGCAGACAGATACTGGTGAGTGTGCTCTACATTTATTATTGTAAATAAAAAGTGCATGTCATAGTTAAGGTGTAGGCAATGTACACATGTAACACATCTACCCATAATGCATGCTGTGCATGTTTGGTGTAAGAGCACGCACATCTCACTAATGTGATTAGCTGCCTCAAACACATGCAATACCCAGACCATCTCAAACTAATGTGGCTAGACTGTAGTGACCATTGGATAGGCACAGTTGATACACAACATGCACATAACATACACATCTATGTCATACACAGAGCATTTTAACATGCTACACATAAAGGATTCCCAAATCCTCTGTAAAGACACACTCCAGTATCCAAAATCTCATCCACACATTACACATAATATACCTGAGGAGTAGAGGCCTATCCTGGGGTATTTAAACACTCTGCAACACACTACACATTCATGTCAGGGAATGCTCCTTATTGGCCTCCTTACAAACTCACATAACAACTGGTTGTGAAATGGTGAATTTAGCCAAGGTAGTCCAGTTCCGGCACAGTATGATTAGTGCTGGTTTGTGAAATATTTGTAGCTTTGAGTGACAACCTGATGCTTCATGATGATGGCCTATGGTACTATACCCCATCCAGTTATTGTAACCACAGTACTACACATAGCTGTCATTGCTACACACCATAATGATGCATGTGTGTACACATATGCACCTCTAAACAGTATGCATACCAATCACCATTTGCACAACTGACACATATATGTCTTGTGATGCTATTGAGTGGCTAGGTCATATGACACATATTGGGTATGTGTAATGTTGAAATATGCAGTTGTGTTTTAGCATGCCATGTTATGGATGAGACTGGCATGTCCACAATATGATTTACACTCACCATAAGTACCGTACATTGGGTATGTGGCCGAATGGTATTCCATCAATTGTCCATGCACCACTGATGATGTTGTGTGAATACTCATCATGCATGTGCTAAAAATGTGTCCACAATTATTTGCTAAAGACACAGAGGCTGTAATCAGCATTGGATACCTATCTGACACACAGATACACATCCAGCAATGGTATGTACACCTGTGAGTTATGGTGCACAGTACATTACATGGTTATGAATACCTGCACAGCAATGTTGTGTCCATGTATGCATTGTGTTCCAGGGGGAGGGCCATGACCTAATAACAAAGCACATGCATCAAAGCCATGTATACTGTTAGTAACAAGGACTGACTACACTTGCACTGCATGCTGTTGAGCAATACATGTCCTGCATGCTGACATGTTTGATATGACTGTTTTGCTTGTGATACTGTATCCCACCATCACCTGCTATTGTGTATGTTCTGTGATTGCTGGTGTGTGTGTCTACTTTTGGGAGGAGTATAGTTTTGTGTGTGTGCATGTGTACATGTGGTCTGAAGTCATGTTCAGGTCTTAAAGTGTGTTTCCTGTTTTCCTCTCACAAGTGGCGAGGTGGGGCTGGTTCAGTACAGCAGGGAACCTGATGTCACTGAGACAGACAGTGATGATGAGGATAGGTGTGTTGAGGCACAGGCAGGTTTGTCAGGGTCTGTTGTTGGGCCCCCAACTGACAGTACACAAGTCTCCACCCCATCCATGCACACAGTCATACTACCTGTACATCCATCATCACCATTGCCTTTAGCTGAGGGACAGTTTACGGTTGGCACTGGCCAGAACAGTGTGGTATCTATGGCACATGTATCAGGACACAGCAGTCATAGCCAGATGTCTGGAACGGTAACACATAGGCAGATGCCCACGGGTTCTCGTCAGAGCACTGCTGATCATCATGCCCCTGGCAGATGTGCCACACCTCTTTCTACCACACGCATGTTCCAGGCTGTCATGGAGGCACAGACATGAATGGAGCGGTACACCAGACAGGGGCTAAGGGCACAGAGGGCTCATTACACCTCTGTAAATGACAATATCCATGACCTAGCCGGTGCCATATGTAACTACACTGAGGTCATTGATAGACATTGAGGTGATACATTGGATGTCCTCCACAGTGTCATGTCCATGTGTCAGGACAGTGCGGGATGGTTGAGACGTCAACGTGGATGTATGCCAGCAACATCACCAGCTGGAGGTCACTGTGGATGTCCAGCAAGTCACAGCCACTCCCGTAGTGCCAGTACCAGCCTCAGTAATGTTGGGGGGGCTGTCCATAGACTGTCCTAGCAGACCATGTGCACATGGCTCTCGCCAGTCCCAGCAGGGACCTGGATCCAGTGGACATATGTCAACCTCTTCGGATAGTACCCAATCTGGATTAGTACCTGATACTCTCTGTAGCACCCCTGCCAGGCACAGGTTCCGTATCCATGGCCAGAGATGGTGATCTGTAAAGCCTGCCAGGTACAGACTGTAGCTGTCTCACAAATCCCCATATATGGCAGCCACATGGTGGAACTGTGTGCATGCAGACACACACACATAAACCAGAAACCTAGGGCAAACACATACACGCACAAATAACAGCACTCATGGCCCTCACACACACACACACACACACACACACACACACACACACACACACACACACACACACACACACACTCACACACATGTCGATTGTATGGCTCAGTGTAGGCCTCTGGCAAACCAACAACACACCCTGTGCATATGATGAAACCTGTGCCACCTCCTGTCATCTGTAACATTGATGCAGGGAGAGGCTAACATGGTGCTGATGCACAGGGTGACTTTAATAAAGTATAGCAATGGTTGGATGTGTAGCATGTTGTCAGCAGGAAACTGTAATGATATCCTTGAAGGTGTAGCTGAGCAGGCATGATGCATTAAAGTTGTAATTAGCAATGTTGTATTGTTTTCACCAGTGTTTATTCCAATTGTGTTTTGTTTGCGCATGTGCCACTTGGCTGATATGTGTAGTTGTGTCTGCATGCGTTATACAGTGAACAGTAAGTGTGGGGTGTGTGCAACACACATTTGCAGGTGTCCATTTGTGAAAATGGTGGAGGTGTACTGTCTGCATGTACATGCATATTGAACACATGGGCAGGGTGACATGCCCTGTATTGGCCAGTGTTAACACTCCATAGTTTTTATTGGTGGCCAGTATGCATTGCACTACACACATTTTGGAACTTGAGTATGCATGTGTGTGTATGACTCAGGTTGACACTGTGCTGTGGGTGATGCTGTTGTTGCTATCTGTCATTGGTTTGCATTACTAAGGTTACTGTCCCAGCTGCATAATCCTTTAGTAATGCACACTGTTCACCTACAGGGTTGCATGGACCGTGCTATCACAAACACAAGAAATTCTCACTTAAACAGTAAAAGTGCATTAGTCTCATGGACCCCTGCCATAAACTAAATATATAATAGAAGGTGTGAGGTTGTACCAAAAAAGAGTTACATACCAAGAAGGGATAACCTATCTGGTCAGTATCATTGGGAAAATACAAGCCCTCATTAAACATACAAGGCAAGCTTCAAAATATAAAATGGCAAGGATTCCAAAGACAACACTAAAACTTTCTTTAGTGTTGTTTATAATCTACAGGGGAAATCTCAGATTGGGTCTTAGTTAATGTAAATGGTCGCAAAGTACACTTATCTGACTGACATTACCAATTTCTTGTCAGACAGTTTGAATGTGGATTTCACCACCCTGTCGTTACACAAGGACCACATTTCCAGACCTGAAGAATGTAAAACCTGATGATTCACAAACACTCTAGTTAAAACATCTCTTTACCAAAGTTTAAACCACAGTGCAATGGTACTGGACAGTGTCCCTGGCTGTGTCATACACAAGCTGACATATGAAGCCACCACTCACCTAAACACTCTGTCCAGATGCAGCCTCTATACAAGTTACATACTTGTGGAATGACGCGCAGTAATGGTGTTCACAATCCACAAGGGTTGAGCTACAACGTCTTCTCCTTCTTCTCCTTTCGGATGCGCCCATTAGGGGTTGCCACAGTAGATCATCTGTTTCCATTTCTTCCTGCCCTCTGCATCTTGCACTGTCACACCATCCACCTGCATGTCCTCTCTCACCACAGCCATAAACCTCATTTTAGGCATTTCTCTTTTCCTGTTACCTGGCGGCTTCATCCTTAGCATCTATTTCACAATATACTCTGCATCCCTCCTCAGCACATGTACAACTCAACTTAATCCTGCCTATCTGGCTTGATCTACTAACCTTCAAACCTGGGCTGATCTTCTAATATACTTATTCCTAATCCTGCCCACCCTTGTCACACCCAGTGCAAATGTTAACATAAATTGATTAAGGGTAGTACTAAAACAGATCCTGGAAACTCTCACCCTGTAAGCCAGACAAATGTTATCTGGAAGGCTATGGAGCACAGCATTATGGAACTCATTAACAGAGACATTATGAATCTGCAAACACTACACCTTACCCACTTAGGTTCCCTAAAGGCCAGATCATGGCTCCTACACCTAGTAGACTTCAAGCCAGTTAACAAGGCTATAGGTGAGGGAGGGGAGGTCCACACAGCCAAGCTATAGCCCACCAGCAATTCATACACATCCCACATTCTGGTATTATACATAACCTCAACAGACTGACCATAAACTGTTAGATGATGGATTGACAACTGACGCAAAGATGTAGGACACACAGAAACATTTGCAGCCTCCATGTACAATTCTATGCGAGTAACAAGTGGTATTCACCTGCACTCAGTCCTGGGACCACTCCTGTTTGGCATATAGCTTTCTTAGGTACAAGCATGTCTGCCCATGTCTGATGAAAATGCATACTGTGGGCTATACTTTATTCTCCAGATGACACACACATCCTCCAAAAGGGTATCATAGAGACAGATACCTGGTGTCAAACTCATGCTGTAAAGCTATAAGCCAAAGAAAGCATAGTTATCCACTTTTAGAAAACAAAGTATCCCCAGAGTACCACATAGGTAGTAGCCCCCAAAATGTGGAACAGGTACTAATGTATACATAGAGCCATGTGTTTAGTCATCTCTCCTTTGATAATCACATTACCAAAGGGTTTTGGAAATCCCTCTGAGGAGCACATAAGCAATAAAGGGTTTGCATGCAGATCCACAGAGGTAGTTGCACACCTATAATGATTAGTCATCTTTGCCAGACTTTGCTTGCTTTGGAACAGGATTCAAATATACCTCAAGCATAAACCCTCACTCACACTCTTCAGTAGAAACCGTGATGAGTGGATGTGAAACAGAAGACGTAGCCCAGGGATCACTGCAGTGGATAAGCATGTCACAAGCATACAGAAGTGACCTAAGGTCTAGAAAGTGCCAGCACGCTCTGGCAAAGATAACAGATGCTTTCATGGAGAAAGCAGAGTACTCACCTATGAAATAATTAAGGTCACGTGTATGTATATGGCTTTGCCCCACAGCTACCTTACATGTGTAATGCACATACAGTTGTCATTGTGATATGTCATACACTAGAAAAATCAAAACCCACTCTACATTGACCAACGGTGCACACACACACACACACACACACACACACAGTCAGCAAGTGTGAGATTCAAACTCCTTCCTAACTACATTATGATACTACAGCAGTATGCATTTAAATGATGTGCTGTACATATTACTGGAATTTCACCTTTCCACAGGTATATTTGTAAGATGGTGACATCATCAGACTTGTCAAAGATGAGTATACCACTTTTAAGGGGTGTGAGTAGTCTCCAAAAAGGTTGCTCCTATCCAGGGAGACACACACACAGTTGGCAAGTGCAGGATTCAAACCCCTACCTAACTACATTATGATACTACAGCAGTATACATTTACATGATGCACTATGCACATTACTGGGATTTCACCTTTCCACAGGTATATTTGTAGGGTGGTGACATCATCAGACTTGACAAAAATGAGTATATCACTTTTAAGGGGTGTGAGTAGTCTCCAAAAAGGTTGCTCTCTCCCCAGGGAGAGACAAACACACACACACAGTTGGCAAGTGTGGAGTTCTTAATCCAAACTAAGTATGTCTTTACACTTCAGCAAGCAATATGGAGTTACAGGGTGCAATACAGACATTACTTGCTGACAGTTTGCCCAAAGGTTTTTTTTTTCACATTTGCTAACCTCAGCAGGCTTATCATACTAGGTGTATTGTGAGTGTATTGTATGCATAGGCCCTGACCATATCACATATGGGTTGATGCACCACATGCTGGCACACACAGGGTCAAACCAGTGGCTAAGCTCTGTCAACCCAATACTGGACAATACAGTCAAGAGGAGTAGGGTCATACAACCAGAACACCAGCAGTTTCACATAGACCCACAATATAAGCACCAGCAAAACACACACATAAATACACATTACCATACTTTGAGAATACAAATATTAATCTGAAAAAGAGAGAGTGTCCTCCTAAGCAGACAAGCAAGCAACTTGCACCTCCAAGCACATGCCAGAAAACACATAATACACCAAAGCAGTGTGCCTCACAACAGGCCCTAAGGCAAAACAACATACCCAACACACTAGTAATAGGTGACTCCATAGTCAGGCACACAGATGTTCCACTCACTTGGCTGGACAAGGGGAAGGTTACTGTCAGTTGTCTGTGAGGTGCTATGATCCGCCACATAACACAAGCACTTACATCACTCCAGAACAGGTACATATATGACATGTTCTTTGTACATGTCAGTGTGAATGATCCGAGACATACCTCCCAGGACAACATGACAAGAGATATATAGTAGCTCTATGATCATGTAGCCCAGGCTGGTATGACCCTGACCTTGAGTAGCATCTTACCTTCACCTACATGATACTGCAATATAACAGAAAGACGATAAACATCAACAATTGGTTGAGCTTCTGGTGTCATTCAAAGTGGATCACTGCCTGTGATGACATAGTTTCATAGTTTCATAGTATAGTACTAGGCTATCTGCCCTGGGGCATTTGTAAGCCTAGCCATAGTGATGTGGCTTTTGCCACCCCATGAAATGGTACAAAAATGTACAGATAAAATCTAGAATACTGTGCTTCAGTCTAGTAGTGACACAGTGAAGGTCCCCTTATATAATAGAATTAGTTTACTGTGCCTCTGTCTAGCAGTGACACAGATGTGACCCCTGGGGTAAACTTACAATCTCCCATCTACTCATCAAGATTTCTCTTGAAGAGATTCAGTGAGGGGCTCTGCCTAATATGAACTGGGATCCTGTTCCAAAGCATGGGAAGCCTCTGGGTTATGAATCTATCCCTCCAGCATGTCCTATTCATACTTGTGCCGAGGTTTAAGTCTTTAGCTCTCGTGGTCCTGATAGATTTGGATTTTTTGAGGTGGAGCATGTCCATCAGATCCTAATTGGACATGGCCTTGTATGTCAGGCAGAGATCACCTCTGAGCAGGCGGTATGCTACTGAATAGAGCTGAAGTTTCTTTAGTCTGGCAAAATAAGACATGTTGGAGACCCTTGATCCTTTTGGTGAGGTACTTTTGTGGTCTCTCCATGATAGACAAGCCTCGTTACTTCGCTACAAATGGTTTGCACCTGTTGCCCCTATGCTTCTGAATACTGGTCAAGACTCTTGCTGTCCTCATATTATTTTTTTTAGCTAAGGCTCAAAGGTTCATAGGTAGGTACTAGGCTATCAGCCCTGGGGCCTATACAAGCCCAGCCTAAAAGGTACCCTGGCTTTTGCCACCCAAGAAATTTATTTTCCTGTGCCACTGTCGAGCAGAGACACAGAAGTGATCCCTGGGGTGAATTTCCTATTTTCCATTCAATCATCAAGATTTTTCTTGAAGAGTGCTAATGAGGAGCTTTGTTTGATATAGATAGGTAGTTTATTCCGGAGTATGGGAAGTCTCTGGGACAGGAATCTATCCCTCTGGCATGTTCTGTTTATTGTGGTGACATTGTTTAGGTCCCTAGAGTGTGTAGCTTGGAGGGATTGGGATTTCTTTAAGTGGAGCATGTCCAACAGCTCTGGGTTTGACATAGCTTTGTATGTTAGGTAGAGATCACCTCTGAGTAGGCGATATGCAACAGAGTAAAGCTGGAGTTTTTTGAGACGGTCTGTGTAGAGCATGTGTTTGAGGCTAGTAATCCTCTTTGTGAGGTATTTCTGTGGCCTTTCCAGTTGTTGTAGATGTCTTGTGAGGTACATACCAAAAGGGGCGTTGTACTCTATAATGGATCTAATGAGTGATGAGTAGAGGGGAACAATGACTTCTTTTTTTCTGTGTGAGAAACCTTTTGTGATGAGGTGTGCCACGCAGAAGGATTTCCTGACTACTGTGGCAATGTGATTATCAAAGGAGAGACTACTGTCCACTTGTGTCCCAAGGTCTCATGACACTTTCAGTGTTAAGTATACTACCGTCTATGTTGTAGTTCATGGGGACAGGGTTTTTACCAAAGGGGATGACACTGCACTTTTTGGCATTAAGCTTGAGGCCATGGCTTTGACACCAGGCATCTGTCTCAGTGAGGCCCTTTTATAGGATGTCCACATCGTTAGTAGTTTCAATTATGGCTCCTAGTTTGCAGTCATCTGCGAACTTCATTAGCCAAAGACCTTCTGTGTTAGCCTGTACTTCAGGGAAGTAGATACCAAATAGGACAGGACCCAGGACTGAACCCTGTGGTACTCCACTTGTTACTGGTCTGAAGTCGGATTTGGAGTCTGCTACTTTCACAGTGTGGTTTCTGTCAGTGAGTCAGTTGGCAACCCATCTTGTGACATAGGGATTTATACCTAGTTTAGTGAGTTTATCTATAATTCCATAGTGGGCGATCATGTCGAAAGCCTTGGCAAGATCTAGATAGGCTGTGTGAACCTGCTTACCCTTGTCTACGGCTTTGGTGACTGCTTCAAAGAAGTCTATCAGATTTAGGAGACATGATCTGCCTTTTACAAACCCGAACTGGTTGGGGTCCAGAGTTTGGAGATTACCAATGTCTTTGTTTATAAGTTCCATGATGATACGTTCCATCCAGGATCATCAGGCTAATGGGGCACTAGTTCCCGGGGTCCATGGTGGCTCTCCCCTTGTGTAGTGGGATAACCATCACTTGCGCCATTCAGCAGGCACAAAGCCTGAGGTGAGGCTATGATTGAACATGGTACTTAGGTGTGGTGCCAGTTCATTTTGTAGTTTGTGAGGAACGCAGCCTGGGATGTTGTCTGGTCCCATGGATGCTGTGTTCCTGGCTTTGGAGAGTGTGGTTTTTACCTGTGCAGCCATGATTGCAGGAACTTTACATTCTTCCGGTATAGAGATGGGCTCTTTCATGGGTGAGAGGGGGGGTAAAGTTAGCACTGAACCTATCTGCCAGAATGTTGGCAATATCAGTTGGGTCTGTATGTGCTGTAACTCAGAGCAGATCTGACTGTTGCCATTGAGATTCTTGACATAGCTATAGAATGCTTTGTGGTTGTCTTTAGAATCAGTGGTGATTTTGTTTTCGTAACTAGCTTTGGAGGATTTTATCAGGGATTGCAGCTTCTTACTGAGGCTGACCAGGGAGCTCCTCCACTCATGGGAATTTACTCTCGTTTGCAATAGTTTCTTCCTTCTGTTGTACAGTTTGTTTATGGCAGGGGGCCACCAAATTGGCTTCCTTTTTTTTGGAGGATAGCGTCTTGGTTCTGTTTGGGATAGCATGATCCATGCACTCATGAAAGTGCTTATAAAGTGCAATTGTGTAGGATTCAGTAGTCTTAGCTGTATTGTCCATCTGCATGGGTGTCATGAAGTTCACCACTTCTGTCTTATGAAGCATGAAGTTGACTTTGGAGAAATTTTTTTAACATGGTTTCCTTAATGGGGGTGGGGCAGAATGTGGATATGTAGGGTAATTAGCTTATGGTCAGATCGGACCAATGAGGCGTTGACTTCAGGTGTGGAACACCGGTCACTCAGGACAAACCAAACCCCGTAACCAACACAAATAACCACAAAGTGAGCTAAATGCTACTCATTGCCAGAAGTCTCAGCCTCCAAATACACACACTCGAAGCACTTCTCAGTATGGAGAATATTGATATCTGTGCAGTAACAGAAACCTAGTTCAAGGCTCCAGAGATCACACCAGCACTACCAGGATACTACTCATTCCATACCTTCCAGCATCAGAACTTGGATCATAGCACATAGGGTGTGGATGTATCCATATTCATTAAGGATACCTACACCTCCCTCTACATCCTCTCTACAGGATATGTAACCATAGAATGTTGCACAGCAACGTACTTCCCACTCCACAGGGGTGGGGCCACAAAAGACCCTTGGCATTCAAGCTCTATGAGCCTGACGAGTCTGATCTGCAAGGCAATGGAGCCAATCATAATGAAAGTCAACAATAAAGACATTGGGAACCTTCACACAGTTGAGCACACCCAGTTTGGCTTCGTCAAATGCAGATCACGCCTCCAGAACTGGGTGGATTTCTTTGAGACAGTTACCCAGGCTACAGATGATTGAAAGGAGCTCCACACAGCCTACCTATACCTCGCTAAGGCCTTTGACACCATTCCCCAGTCAGGTATCATAGATGAACTTACCAACCTGGGCATAAATCCATACATCACAAGATGGATTGCAAACTGGCTCACAGACAGATCCCACAAATTAAGAGTTGCTGGCTACATGTCAGACTCTAAACCAGTAACAACTGGAGTCCCCTAGGGTTCAGTCCTGGGGCCCCTCCTGTTTGGTATAGACTTCTCAAAAGTACATGCCAACACAGGAGGGTTGTGGTTGACTAAGTTTGCTGGGAACTGTAAAGTGTTTGCCATAATAGATTCCCCGGATGACACAAATATTCTCCAGAAGGGACTCTATGAGACAGATGTGTAGTGTCAGAATCATGGCCTCAAGCTCAATGTGAAAGAATGCATACTAATCACCTTTGGGGAAAACAAAGTACCCACAAACTACCACATAGGTGTTACCCCCTAAAAACTGACAAGGTAATAAGGGATCTGGGGACACAAGTAGATAGTCATCTTTCCTTTGACAACCATGTTTCCAAAGTAATTAGGAAATCCTATGTGGCCCACCTAATCAACAAAGGGTTTGCATCAGGATCAAAAGAGGTAGTGGTGGCCCTCTACTCTTAAGTCATCAGACCCATCATTGAGTACAATGCACCATTTTGGATGTACTCAACTAAGCAGATCCAGCAGCTGTACCTCACCAAGAGGATTACTGGCCTCAAACAGTTGTGTTATGCAACACAACTGATAAAACTAAATCTGTTCTCCGTTGCATACCGCCTACTCAGAGCACACTCTGCCTAACATACACAGCCATGTCCAAAACATAACTGTTGAACATGCTCCATCTACGGATAACAAAATTGAGTCACACTACACACTCCAGGGATATGAACCTCATCACAATGAATACAACATGCTAGTAGGATAGAGTACCATCCCAGACACTTGCCTTACTGTGGAACAGAGTCCCAATGTACATCAGACAGAGCCCCTCACTGACTCTCTTCAATAGGAATCTTGATGAGTGGATAGGAAACAGACAATTCATGCCAGGCATCACATCAGCAGCCCCAATGGTACTATTAGAACTAGGGCTTAGGAGACTAACCGATGGGGTGGTGAAAGCGGCACAACTATGAACCTATGTGACAGGTACATGTCTACAGATAGTAGGTATGTACTTCATTGTACAGCAGGCATATGCACCACATACACTGTAATGCTTACAGATGGTGGCTGTTATGTACAGTGGGTGAGATGTGCACCTCATGTCTTTTGTGCCATTGGGATGAGTGCTGGGTGGGACAGTCCTGGATGGCTCCCTGTCATGGTCACCCTCTTACACACATCTCTGCCCATCTATCTTTGGCTTATTATTATACTGTGTTCCCCCTACATATATAAGTACATAGGTAGGTAATAGGTTATCTGCCTGAAGGCATATATTAGTATGGCCAGAGTGTTCAGCTATCACCACACGTGGTTAGTTCCCCATGCCTCTGTGTTGAAGAGCTGATGATGTGACAGTTCAGTTTCACATACACTCATCAAGGCTCCTTTGGAAGAGTGTCAGTGAGGGACTCAGCTTAATGTAGGTTGGGAGCCTGTTCCAAAGCAAGGGAAGTCTGTGAGTTAGTAATGTATCCCTCCAACATGTTCTATTTATTGTTGTGATGATTATATCCCTAGAGCATGTGGCACAGTGAGCTTGGGTTTACATCAGATAGAGCATGAACATCAGTTCTGCATTGGACAAGGACATGTCTGTTGGGCAGAGATCGTCTGAGTAGACAGTATGCAACAGAGTACAGATTGAGTTAACTTCAGTCTTGTTGCATGGGGCAACTGTTTGAGGCCAGTAATCCTCTTGTTGAGGTACTTCAGTGGTCTTTCCAGCTGCTGAAGGTGCCTAGTCAGATTCATTGCAAGTGTGCTGTGATACTCTTTAGAGTAGAGGGAACCTCCTTTGACCTACATGCAAAGACCTTGGCAATTTGTGGGAACACATAGCATGATTTTCTAACTACTTTGTGAATGTGTTTCTGAAAGTAGAGATGACTATCCACATGTGTCTATAGATCCCTTATTATTACCTCCATATTTAGGGTGTTGGCACCTATGTGGTATTTGTATGACTGTAGCTCGAGGCCATAATTTTGACACCACATCTGTCTGACTGAGACCCTTTTTAAGGATGTCTCTGTTGTCCCAAACATCAATTATGACAACCTTTTTGCAGTCATCCACAAACTTTGCTAACCATAGCCCTCATGTGTTTGACTGTATTTCTGAAAGGTATACACCAGACAGGGGTCCCAGAACTGAGGCATGGTGGACAGCAGTTGTTACCAGCTTACAGTCCAACAGGGAGACCACAATTCTTACCTTGTGGGATCTGTGCCCCAGCTGGCAATCCATCAGATGACATACGTGTTTATGCACAGGTGTTGATTTTGTGGATATGACATGTGTGTGAGATGTTGGAAAAGGGCTTTTCAAGGTCTATGTAGACCGTGTGGAGCTCATTTCATTGATGTATGTCCTGGGTAACTGCCTTGAAAACTGTCTAGCAGGTTTAGGGACCATGATCTGCCCCTGACAAAACCAAAATGGGTAGGTATGGGTGTTTGTAGGCTCCCAATAGCTCTGTTTATGAGATCCATAATGATGGACTCAATGGCCTTGCAGATCAGGCTTATAAGACAATAGTTCCCGTGGTCTGTTGTGCACCAACACTTGTGGAGTATGGCAAACGTTGCTGTAACCCATTCAACAGTTTCATATCCTTTACAGAGGGTGAGTCTCAACAGACTGTTCAGGTGCAGGGTCTGTTTGTTTTGGAGTTCACATATGACACAGCCAGGGACACCATGTCATCCCATAGACACAGTGTTTTTAGGTTTGGATAGTGCAGTTTAACCATTGTATATGTGATTTCTGACTTTTCACAATCTCCAGGTATGGTAATGGGCCCTTTTGTCAGTGAGAGGGGGTAAATATGTATGAACCTGTCTGACAAGATGTTGGCAATGTCAGTCATGCACATGTATTCATTTACACTTTGCACTGACTCAGAACATATATGAGTTCACATTGATATTTATGATATAGTTAAAGAAAGCTTCATGGTTCTCTATGGAATCTTTGGCAATATTTTTGCCAGAACATGGCTTGGATAATGTTAGGAGTGCTCGTTGTTTCTTGATGATACTGATCAGAGATTTATTGATCTTCTTAGGATTTTCACTTTCTTTGAACAACTTAAGTACTTCTATTACATAGTTTATGACAGGGGTCCAATATATTATATGGGTCTGTTTTCATATCACTGTGTGCACAAGGCAGGATTGGTGAATAGTGACATGTGTCTGGAGTAAGAATTGCAAATGCCAGATATGTGTGGCCCACTGCTGTACTCAGACATGGCCTAAGTGTGTGAGCATGCTCAGTATGACCTTTCAGTATGTTGCTGACTGACATTTGCTAAATTTGTTTGTGTGTGAGAGCATGCCCACTATGGGCACATATATATATATATATATATATATATATATATATATATATATATATATATATATATATATATATATATATATACTATATATGTGTGTGAAAATTCAAGTTGGTTTTTACTTCAGGGCTCACCTTTGTGTTGTACATCGACAGGAAGCATGCTGTGCCTACAGGGCTTCCATGAGTCAATTTGCATAGACTTAACATTTCTACACATGGGGGGGACAGCTATTATTTGAAAATTTCTACCCGGGGGGCACACCTGATTGTTACTGTGGGTGTACATAGGATGAGGGGTACACCTGACACTTACACACATTTGCTAGGCCTGCACTGCTATGTCATGTACTCCATTTCAGTCTGTACCGTTGCCCATCATACTGGCTTGAGGCATACCACTGTACTACAGATCTTAGCTTTCAATCACATGCATATTAGTTTGTGACTTCATAGCCTACCCAACCCACATCACACTGCCCGGCCTGCTGTTATCTGTCTGCATAGGGCTGGGGGGAGGTTACTCATATGCCTCTTCAGAGGGCATGATACAGCATTTGTTTATGTTTGTCTACAATTGTCCAGCTGGCTGTGACTGTTAGGTATATGACACCTCCCCCCCAACTGGTATGTGTGAGTGACTTAAGTTGTGTCTGTGCCAGTGAAATGATGTCATGGCTTACTGGCTCAGTACTGTGACTACAGTGCACAGTATCCTGAGTTTGAGCCCTGTCACTGCTTTTTATTTTCCTGCTGGGCAGACCTTACTGGTTAAGGAACAGTAAAGCAGGTGTGAGCGTGTTTACCCGACTTTGCCCAACGTTGCCAGATGTTGTGCTGGTTAGCACGGTGCGCAGCTATGCGCAATTATATTTAAATACGCTCAATACTGGTAAAATGTGCTTAAGCAGTGCTTTATATTGCTTAAAATAGGGTACTCATGCCTCAGGTGGTGCTGCAGGGCTGCCTATGTCGGATGCACATAGTACACTCCCTATACATGTTTGAAAACAGTGTCAGTTAGGCATCCCTTTACTGTACATGTGCGAGTCAGAGAGAGGTGTCATTTCCAGGGTTCCTACTGAGTCAGTGTATGTGCTATGCATTGCCTCTTTGCTAAGGCGAGGGCAGGCTCAGGTTGTTCCTCCTCCGAGTCATGCTGTGTCTGTGCAGGCCTTGGCAATGGTGGAGGGCTGTTTGGCCCTGCTCCATGCTGTTCTTGGTACAGCTGTTTCCGTTGGATCATATTGTGTAGCATGGCACATACCATAACAATTTGTGTACATGTAGTTGGTGAGTACTGCAAGGCTCCACCAGATGTGTCCAGGCACCGGAACTGTGACTTGAGCATCCCAAACACACAGTCAATTATGTTTCTTGTTTGTGCGTGTGCCTCATTATGGAGTTCTTGTTCAGGTGTGTGTGCATTTCTGATGGGTGTCATCAGCCATGGCTCCATTGCATATCCAGCATCCCCCACTAGGTGACCATCAGGGATGTCCCCATTGGCAAATCTCTGGTACAGCTGTGTCAGATGCCAGATGTGGGAATCGTGATAGCTTCCAGGGCAGCCAGCACACACATTCATTATTATGCCCTGGGCATCGCACACAACCTGGCAGTTGATGGAGGGGAAGCCCTTGCGGTTGATGTAGACCCTACCCCACTCACCGGGTGGTGCTTTAATGCGTATGTGCGTGCAGTCTATTGCACCCACTACCTCAGGGTATTCTGCTATTTGGTGGAAAAGACGCATAATCTGGCCAATGCCTCACGGGAATTGGGGAAATATACGTGGTCACCGGCATGTGCTGACATGCCATCCAGGAACTGTTGGAGTACCCTGGATGCTGATGCCTGTGAAATCCCCATCATATCACCAGTTGGCCTTTGGAAGGTACCTATAGCTAGTATTCCTAGGCCAACACATACCTTGGTATCCACTGGGATGGGTTCCCCTCTGTTGGTTCTGTGTGTGAGGCATGGCCAGCGCAGCTCAACAATTTGCTGTAGGAGGTCTCTGTCCAGCCTATAGCACTCCACTATCTCCAGTTCACGTAGCCCCTGGTGGGTTACCCTGGGTCTGTACACTCTTCTCCGTCTCCTCACTGTGGGTTGCTCAGCAGCATTCACAACATCACCAGCCTCAGCATCTTGCACATGTTGGCTTTTTAAAATTATTTTCTTGTTTTTATAAGCGCTGCACGTTTGCACGGTGCTGTGCTATGCTTAAACATTGGAGATAAAAAAAAGTTAAATTGTTATATTTTTAAACATTTATAAATGCCAATGGCCTTATATTTGGCCATTGGCATGCTTCCTCAACTGTATGCATCTTTTATTTGGAGCTGTCATAGCTCCATTTAGCTATTTGCAAAATGGTACTCTGTTACCAACGGAGTAAATTTCTGCAGCTAACACTAATCTTCATGGACAGGTTAGAGTTTCCTGGACTGCAAATTTACCTCATTTGCATGGCTTTCACCAGCAAATGAGGTAATTTGCATACCATGATGCTGTCCATGCAAGAGTAGCTTTAGCAGCTCTTGTGCATGCCCCTGCCATTTATTCCTGGATCGCACGGCAGACATATTGCCGCCGTGAGCTCCTACACTCTTCTTGCACTCCATGCAAGCTTTCGTAAATCCGGCCCATAGTCTTGCCAAGATAGTACCAGAGTTGTCTGTAGATCCAAGCTATGGAGTATCCTTTTTTCCTCATTTTTAGGTTCAGGAAAGAATATAGGGAGGTGGGCAGTTTGGCTTAAAGTGAACTCTAATACCACCTTAGACACCAAAAGGGAATGGTTCTCAAAGAAACCCTGTCCCTATGAAAAATGAGAAAGACTGACTCTTCATAAGAGCTAGCAACTTCGACACCCACCTTGCAGAGGTCACAGCAATCAGTACAACTATTTTCCATGTTAAGAACATCAAGTCAGCCAGATTAGCTGGTTCAAATGGAGCAAGTGTTAGCTTCTCTAAATTAAGATACCAAGGAGGCCTCTTATGCAAAACCCCTTTCAAGAACATTTGAAATGAGACTGCACTGAAAGAGAAGGATCCACGAGCAGACATGCTGAAATGGCCAATAAATGAATCTTGATAGTGGAATAAGAAAGGTCATAGGATTGTAACTCGCACAAACAACAACTAGCCCTGAATGGGTGCTGGTTATGTTGTTGGTGGCACCAACTAGTAAACATTTCAATTTGTTAATATATAATTTTCTATTAGCATGCTATCTTGCCTCCATTAGTACCTGCTGCATGTCCTCAGTAAACAGTTGCCTAAAAGGAATCAAGACCCTATCATCCAGACAATCAGTTGGGAGAGGATCGATGTCAAGGTGTATCAACCACCTCTGTTCTTGTGTGAGTAGATCCATTCTGTGAAAAATGTGTGGTAATTGCCCATAGCCATTTCTGAAAGAAGGGAGAAAGTACAGTTGTGTAAAATCTTACCATAAGGGTAGCTATCCTTGCCTTCACTGCTGCAGTATTTATTACCATATGGGATTCCCTGCAGCAGAAACCAGAATGCCTGGCCAGTCTACCAAAGACTACTTTGCTTATTTAAAAGGTACACCAAACTTCACCCAAATGTTCCTTGCACAGTATAGGACATAAAGGTGACGTTGAGGCCTACCATAAATAGAATCGAATGCCCCAGTAGGAACACCCGTCCATGGAACACAAGAGATCATCTGTACATCCAGGGAGGCAAGAGACTGGGGGATGGAGGGAGGAAGCGGATACTGCAGCAGAGGGAGGGAGTGAATACTGCAGCAGTGAAGTCAAGAACATCTACAGCTATGGTAAGATTTTACACAACTGTACTATGTGCTTACATTCACTGCTGCAGTATTCATTACCATATGGGAGAGTGTCAAAGCTCAAGAGGAAACTGGGGAGGGGGAAGGAGCAGAAGATTCCCCTTAAAAAGCAATGAAGAACAGCACTAGCAAAACCAGCCCTACCTGGTTGAGATAACTAACTTGTAGTGCTTGGTAATTGTATGCACAGAAATCCAGGTAGCTGCGGCAAGAATATAGTTAGTATCTAAGCCCTTAAAAAAGCACCAGAAGAAGCCACAGCTCTAGTAGAATGAGTCTTAAATGAGGGAGGAAGGCTCTTGCCAGGAAAAGTGAAACAAAATGAAACAGCCTTAGAAATCCATGAAATAGTTTGCTTGGATACAGCAAGTCCCAAAGATCTAGGATGGAAAAAAACAACTGATCAGATTTTCTAATTGTCTTAGTCCTATCCAAATAAGCCCAGAGTTGCTTATGCACACCTGTGCAAGTATGCAGCACCCTCTCACTGTATTCTTGCTGAGAGGGGAAAACGTAGGCAGATTAATAGACTGGTTAAGTGAAAGCTCATTAACCACCTTAGGCATAAAAGAAGGGTCAGTGCCCAAGTACACTCTGTCCTCATGAAAGATCAAAAAAGGACAAACCATAAGGGCCTACAACTCAGACACCCAACTAGCAGAAGTAAAAGCTAACAAAAGAAGAGTCTTCCAGGAACAATGATGCAAGGAGGCTGAAGCAGCAGGCTCAAAAGAAGTTAGAGGCAACTTCTCCAAAACAATATTAAGATCCTAGGGAGGAGGAACAGACTTCATAGGGGGTCTAATATTAGGGACACCTTTAAGAAACTGTTTCACCTCAAATCTACAAGCTAGAGAGAAAAAGGCAAACAAGCAAGAGATAAGATAAGTGGACCTTAACAGCAGACTAGGCCAAATCAGCCTTGAACAACTCACACAAATGAGAGAACCAAAGGTACAGCCACAGTAAGTATGACCAGGTTGCAACAGAAACACCAAACAGAAAACCTCTTCCATTTGGATAAGTATGATTTCTTAGTAGTAGGTTTTGTGGCCTCCTGCAAACTTGCAGCACGTTGTCTAAAAGCAGGTGTCTATGAGGAATCAAAACCCTATCATCCACAGTGTCAGTTGAACTGTGGGCAGGTAGGGATGGATATGAGATCCCTTGTCTTGTGTGATTAGATCCACCCTGTGAGGGTAAGTTGTAATGATTGCCCTTGGCTAGATGTGAAAGTAGGGGTAACTAGTGCTGTCACAGCCAAAAAAGAGTCACCAACAAAATTTTGGGAGCATCCTGTAGAATTTTGAACAGGGCTTTCAGAATGAGAGGAAGGGGAGGGAATGCATGAAAAAATATCCCCTTCCAAGAAAATGAGAGGGTGTCCACCTTCCATACCAGAGAAAGTGGGACTCTGGCACAAAATTGAGGAAGTTGTCTGTTCAGAGGGGAGGCAAAAAGATCCATCCACTTGAGGAGTACCCCACTGGTGGATAATGTCCAGAAACATGTCCCTGTGAAGCATTCATTCATAGGCCTGAGTTAAGGATTGGTCAGAGCATCTGCCACAATGTTTTGACCAGAAGGGACATCAAATCCCTGAAAAGTCACTTGATACTTGACAACAAGATCCCATACCGGAAGTGCCAACCGGCAAAGATAAGATCATGTTCCTCCCTGTTTGTTGATATACATCACTGTGGTATTGTCTGTGAAAAACTTGAGACACCCTGCAGAGAAAAGACAATAAAAGGCCTGAAGAGCTGGTAGAAGAGCTCTCATCTCTGACACTGATATGCTCATTCTGCTGACGAGGCAACCAAATCCCCTGTACCTTCAGGGAGTCAAATGTTGCTCCCTATCCCAATCTGAAGAACAATTCCTGAGAGAGAAAGGGATGAAAAGGAAGTCCTGGATTCAGAGACAATTGCTGAATCCACCAGTGAAGTTCCTGTCAAAGACAAGGAAAAGGAGGAACCACAAAGTCTAGAGGATATGCCTTTTGGAACCACACTGACTTCAGAAACCACTTAAACTTTCTCTTGTGAAGTTTGGCCAGGCAGACCATAGGTGGATGCCATGAAACCCAGAGGAATCAGAAACTCCCTGGTGTTAATGGAAGCCAGAAGAGTTTGAAAGAAAGAAATGAGAGTTGAGGCCTTTGGAGGGGGCAGGGATGCAAGCACTGACACAGTCTGAATTCTGAAACCCAGAAAAACACGATCCTGAGAAGGAGTCAGAGAAGACATTTGGAAATTTATAGTGAACCCCAGGGCTCTGAAGAAGAGAAATGGAAAAATTAAGATTTTGCAAAAGGGTCTCTAGAGAGGACACCTGAATCAGCAGGTCATCTAAGTAAGGAAATATTTGGATCCCTCAGAGCCTGCAAAAACAATCACAGGAGCAAGGCATTTGGTGAACACCTGCAGGGCAGTAGAAAGGCCAAAGAGCAAAGCAGAGAACTATAAATGCCAGGAAGCAACAGAGAAACAAAAAAACTTCCTGAAGAGAGGATGGATCATAATATGGAGATAAACATCCTTGAGGTCCAGAGACACCATACAAGTCTGAGGGTGCAAGAGAAGAAACAGAACTTGAAGGGACAGCATTCAAAAGGAAGGCACTTAAGAGTTTAGATGAGAGAGATCTAGAATAAGTCTCCAGGTGCCCTCTTTTCTGGGCTCTAGAAAGTTAAGGCATGTCCATAAAAGGAGGACAGGATTTCCACATCATGGAAGTACCCCAGACTAATGATTGACAGAACCCAAGAATCATGGGTGATCTGAAGCCAAACAAGAAGAGAAAAGAGGAATGTAGTTGGAAAGAGATGGATAGTCACACAGCACTTGGTTTGTCTGGAAATGAAGGCTTTAAAGTCCCTGAAAATTGAGTAGCCTTAGCAGGAAGAGCCAGTTTGTCACTCTTCCTACCTTTAGTAGAAGGGCAGGACTGCCTATGAATAAAGGCAGGCTTAGCGGGGTAATATGTCTGAAATTTAGGAACAGGAGAAACAAACAAATGTTTAAGCTCCTGTAAGGCCTTAGTATCCTGAAGGGACTTAAACCAGAAGCAGCTTCCCCAAACAAAAGTAAAGAATCCAGAAGAGCATCCATCAAATTAGCTTTAATATCAGGTAGAGTTTGAAGTCTAAGCCCAGAGCATCTCCTCATTACTGAACCAAAAACAGCAGCCCTAGAAGAGGCATCTGATGCATCATGACTATATTTAATAGAATGATGAATGACTTGAGAGGAAGTCCCTAGCAAGGAAATAACAGAGGTTTTTCCCTCATGGTTTAGAAAATCAGAAATAAGTTAACAGGTCTGAGAAAGAAGATCCAACAAAACCTAGACATATGGGTATGATAATTAACAGCCCTAAAAACTAGTGTAAACTCAAACTGCAAACAAACTACTGAACATCAAAGAATAGGCAGGCACCAGTAATTCTTAAACTTTTTATGGTTAGCGCTTTCATCAAGTCTTCATACACTCAACTTCATCAGATATTATCTAAAAAAATAGAAGCCATATTTAAAACCCAATTCATAGTCACATGTTCAATCACCTCACATGACACTATGTCACCTGATACAATTCTCGTTTCTATAACACATACAACTAAAAGTTGTGTAAAAAAGTAGGTACACTTTCCTATTTAATTAGTACTCAAATTCTTATGTACATATATAAAAATACATAGATATACAGATGTTAAACACATGAAAAAGCCAGCTAAAACAACTTACAATCAATATTTGTTGTTGTGTGCATAAAAAATGATTACATATCCCTATTCAACCTAAATAAATTTGGCAAATGTGGTACAAGTACACATGCATTTACGATATTTAACTAATTATTATCCAAATTTTCACCAGGGACAGAAGCAAGACCGGGTAACCCAGAACAATGGACACAAGGGGTGGAAGATCAACAAGCAGTGTTGAGGCCACTAAAGGTAACACCCAGTATGGTGGTGGAAGCAAATATTAACTTTCAAAACCACGTTTCTAACTGTAATTTGCAACCCACCTTATGACAGCCTGAGATAGCTCGCTTGCCACATATAATAAGTTGATCAGGTGACAGTGTCATGTGAGGTGATTGAACATGTGACTATGAATTGGATTTTAAATATGGCTTCTATTTTTTTAGCTAATGTCTGATGAAGTTGAGTGTATGAAGACTTGATGAAAGTGCTAACCATAAAAAGTTTAAGAATTACTGGTGCCTGCCTATTCTTTGTCATTCTTCAGTAGTTTGTTTGCAGTTTGAGTTTACACTGGTTTCTTTTTGGGTATGGCAATTGGTGAGTCTTCAACAACCCCCAGTGGTTTATTGTCCCCCTTGGGAAGGGAGAATGACCAGGGGGCTGGAGGATCTGAAATAAGTTGGTTAATCATTTTTATTAACAACCTAACTAAAAAGGTGGATGATTTGACTGACCCTGTGAGCAGCGAATGGCTCCCTAACAACCAGGAGCAGGTTACAGCACAGGGTAATACTGTGAGCCAGGTTGCCTTGACCCCACCTTTCAGTTCAACAGTTCTAACGTCACCTCGAGGGAACATTGGGAATCCATAGGTTCATAGGTTGGTACTAGGCTATCGGCCCTAGGGCCTATACAAGCCTAGCCATAACAATTCCCTGGCTACTTCTTCACACACTACTTAATTCCCTGGACCCGTCTAGCACGGCAACTGACGTGATCCCCGGGGTGAATTTCCTTTCTCCCATCCAATTGTCATGGTTCCTTTTCAAGAGGGCCAAAGAGGCGCTCTGCTTGACATGTATGGGCAGTCTATTCCAGAGTCTGGGGAGTCTCTGGGTCAGGAACCTATCCCTCCAGCATGTTTTGTTTATTGTGATAAGGTTTAGATCCCTGGAGCGTGTGGCTCTGAGGGATTGGGATTTCTTTAAGTGTAGCATGTCCAACAGCTCTGGGTTTGACATAGCCTTGTATGTTAAGCAGAGATCGCCTCTGAGTAGGTGCTAATGTGACAGAGTATAGTTGGAGTTTTTTAAGGTGGTCAGCATAGGGCATCTGCTTTAGGCCTGTGATTCTTTTAGTGAGGTATTTCTGCGGCCTTTCCAGTTGTTACAGATATCTTGAGGGGTACATACCAAACGGGGCGTTATATTCTATAATGGGTCTAATGAGGGATGAGTACAGTAGGACAATGACTACCTTTTTCTGGATGAAAAGCCTTTAGTGATGAGGTGTGCCACATAGGATTTTCTGACTATTGTGGCAATGTGGTTATCGAAGGTGAGACCACTGTCCACCTATGTCCCTAAGTCTCTTATCACACTTTCGGTGTTTAGTGTACTGCCACCTATGTGGTAATTCACGGGTACATGTTTTTTCCCCAAAGGGGATAACTATACATTTCTTGGCATTGAGCTTGAGCCCATGGCTCTGGCACCAAGCATCTGTTTCTGTAAGGCCCTTTTGTAGAGTATCCACATCATTTGGGGATTCAATAATGGCTCCCAGTTTGCAGTCATCTGCGAACTTTGTTAGCCATAGTCCCTTAGTGTTGGCCTGTACTTCAGAGAAGTAGATGCCAAACAAGAGCGGTCCCAGAACTGAACCCTGAGGTACTCCACTTGTCACATGTCAGAAGCTGGATTTGGAGTCTGCTACTTTTACAGTGTGGGTTCTGTCAGTAAGCCAGTTGGCAACCCATCAAGTGACGTAGGGATTAATGCCCAGATTAGTAAGTCTATCTTTGGTTCCAGAGTGGGGGATGGTGTCAAAGGCCTTGGCAAGGTTCAGATAGGCTGTGTGGACTGCCTTACCTTCGTCCACGGCTCTGGAGATGGATTCAAAGTCAATCAGGTTCAGGAGACAAGATCAGCCCTTCACAAACCCAATCTGGGTGTGGTCCAGAGTTTGAAGGTTGCCAATGTCTTTGTTTATAAGTTCCATGACCCCATACTGGCTAGTACACTGGTTTTGTTTTTGGGAAATACTGGGACTTTTCTTATGGGAACCTGGAAATTCATTAGAAATGCCTATCGCAATTGCGCACTGTTGAGCGACTAATATTATAGTCTACTCAGTGCCTCCTGGACCCCATACAGGATAGTACACTGATTTTGTTTTCGTGAAATACTGGGAATTTTTTTATGGGAACCTGAAATTCATAGGAAATGCTTATCGCATTTGCGCACTGTTGAGCGACTAATTTTATAGTCTACTCAGTGCCTCCTGGACCCCATACAGGCTATTACACTGATTTTGTTTTTGGTAATTACTTATCCCAATGTTGAGCGACCAATGATATACTATACTCATTGTCTCCTGGACCCTTACACACACTTCTAGAGATTATACCTCGACTAAGGCCTTGACCTTTTCGAATACTTTCGGGTAGTGTTTAGCGCTATTTACTGTGACTAATACTAGGCTAATCACTGCCTCCTGGACCCCTCTCAGGTTCTTCTGAAGCTTATTTTGGTGACATATATCACTTTTGTTTTTGCTATGGTTATTGTAACCTTCACTGTAGGTTAGGAAGTGGCCTTACACGTGGAGACTGGGCTCAGGTCATACTCATTACAGGGCCCTCCTTTACTTAGCACTCCTCTCTACTGTACATTATGGAGTGATGTGCCTGCCTCATTGCTTCCCTTTAACTTTAGATAGATATTTTGTGCTTTAATTAATGATATATCTTGCGTTTTTAAACCAACTGCTGCAGTTTTCCTATTGTGGAAATGCACATGATTTACTGGTAAAACCTTAAACTGTGTAACTATGCAAAGTGTTTTTGCCTAAACGCTTATTTATTTTTTAACTAACCTACTCTATTTTTATTGTGTTGGAGCAGTGTACTTAACTACTTTATCTGTGTATTTGGTTACTGCACTATTTTGACACCACTGCATTTTTTTAATTTAATTTTAATGCATTTGTATTCTCTCCCACTTTTTCTCCTGTAACAGCTAATTCTCCCACCTTTACCCAGTGTCTGTTTGCCTGGGTTGAAATCTTCTACTACTCTACGAGGGTACTTTCCGCCTACTATCCTTTGAAAACACTGGACCTTGCACTCTTCTTCAAACCCACTACCTCAAGATTTTAAAAGAGTATGTCTACTTAATTGTTTGTGGCCTATGACTATTTTTATCTGGTGAAGTTCTGTCTGCTCCTAGCTAAGCTTGCCAGCAGCAGCCCCACCCCCACCCCCTTACTCTGTTTTACTCTTCCTTTCCCCTACCTTCCTGTTTTACTTGGCCTGTACTCCCCTCCCAGTAGTGTATGTTTACTGCCCCAGACCCTTTGTGACTCTTCTCTGTACCTCTGCCCCTTGTCCACTAGGTGTCACTCTATCCACATCTTGACTTACAATACTGGTTTATTCCCCTACCTTCTTCTTCCTATTTTCACCTTTCTCACTCCTATCCCTTTCCTCCTTTGTAGTGCTCTGTGACCCTCTCCTCCCTACGCTACCTATCTCAATCCTCCTATCTGCTAGCTTTTTCTGTTACTTTTTCCTTCCTCTCTGGACTCTGTGTATCCCGCTCCGTTCGCCCTGCGGGCTCACTCCGCTCCCCTCCCTACCCCCAATTCCCACCCACCCCCAGGGGTCCTAACCTTATACTTCCCTAGTCACACCTCTTCACCCTTACAACCTATCCTTATCTTTCCTGCTAAAAACTAGACCCCTCCCCTCTACACACAGTCCATCCTCCTCCCTCCTTCCTCTACTACTAAACTAATCTCCTCTCCTATTACTAAATTCTCTCCTATTCCTCAATTAACATTCTTCCCTTAAACTTCCACTCTCTTCACCTATACCTCTCCTTTATATTCTCCTTTCACACCCCTTCAGACCCTCCTACAATCTCATTCTTTCTTTCTTTCTTCCTGCCTTATACCTATAACTCCACCTCTCCTTCCCTTTCTTCTACTATTACCATATAACTTACCTTACCTTACATATGACTCCACACTTACCCACCATGTTGATACTCTTAGCATTATTCTCTACTGCCCTTTATTCTTCTTACCTTCTTACCTTCTTCGAACACCCTCTTAAAAAACAACCAGACTACACATATAAACATACATCTATCTTCCACACTTCTCTTACCTCTTTCTTAAATTCTACCTCCTCCCCCAGCTATCACCTTCCTAAATTCCACAGGCACTCTCACCTTACCTATGCCTTACCCTCAGATAAAAAAATGAAACAACTAACCCTTCTTAAAAGCAACTTTACATCCAAACCTAATACTCCTACCTTACAAGATGGTGACATTCACCCCAACACTGGCCCTACTTCTTCCTCCCCTAAAGTATCTAGGCCTAAATACAATAATACCCTACTCATAGGACATCTAAATATACGAAGTGTAAATAACAAAGTACCCTACTTACATGCACTCTTAGACACTCACCACTTTGACATTTTGTGCCTCTCAGAGACTTGGCTAAAACCAGCCACCAAAGATACCGAGATTATACCCCAAGGCTATAATCTATACAGGCTTGATCGTTCTAAGCGTAAAGGTGGTGGAGTGGCAATTCTATTTAAGAACCATCTTAGCATCTCCACCCTCCCAGCCTGTCCAACTCAGGATGCTAGAGCTGAAGCCATCATCGCTAAACTTCAATTAAATGCACAAAAAGCCCTTTACATCATCTGCATGTATATTCCACCAGGCAACAATATACCTATCTTAGAAGATTTCCTCTGTTGGGTTTCCTCTAACTACCCCCAAGAAACTATTATTCTGGGTGACTTTAATATAGACTGGAATACCATTAATAATGAAAATCCCTCCTACATGGTTTTACTCAATCCATTACCACTATAACAAGGCTTAATAAACCAAGTAAGAAACAGAGTATCTTAGACTGGATACTCATAAACAAAGCCAATGTTTCATATAAGGTAGGAACTATGCCTGATGACCTCAGTGACCACTGCCTTACCTATATCTCTAAGGAAAAGACTGACTATCAAAACCTCCCCAACATTAGAATAATACACTCTACCAAACACTTTAAAACTGACTTATTTCAAAATGAACTCAAAACATGCAACTGGAACCTCTTGAAATCTCTTCCTCTTAATGAAGCAGTATCTTTCTTTAACTCTACCTTCCTTTCCATATTGGATAAACATGCCCCTGAACGCTCTATTAGAATAAAGTCTAATAAAGCCCCATGGCTCTCAAAGGAAACAAAGAAATTAATTCAAACTAAAAATAAAGTTTGGGCCAAATGGAGATACCATCGAATCAGCTCTGATTTTCTTCATTTTTGCCAACTTAGAAACCTTACAAAAAAAGCTATAATCTCTGACAAAAAGAACTACTACTGTAAACTACAAGAAACCCATTTAAATAAACCCAAACAATTCTGATCTTCTATCAACAAACTCCTTTCTCCTGGAACAGCTAAAACTCCCACCCCTCTAAACGCTGACCCAGATACCCCTAGCCATACTGCAAATGCTTTTAACTCCTTTTTTATAGAAACCATTCAATCTCTTGCTAGACAACTAAACACCAATAACTTTTACCCTCCAAGTAATCTTGCCTTCTCCAACAACTTCACTCTTCAGCCCATCTCTACCTCTTTCATCTACAAGCTTATTCTCAAACTGAAACCCTGCACCCCCTCTGCTGACAAACTCCCTTCTCTCTTTCTTCAAAAGGCTGCTAAACAGATTGCATACCCTATATCTATACTCATAAATAGGACTATCCAAGAGGGAACCATACCTGATATATGGAAAGTCTCTCATATCATCCCACTACACAAAGGTGGTAACTCTATTGACTACACTAACTTTAGACCCATTGCTCTTCTCTCACCTCTAGCTAAGATAATGGAAAAATGTATTCATCAGCAACTTGTACAGTATCTCTCTTTACACAACATTATAGCCAATTGCCAACATGGCTTTAGACCACACCATAGCACCTCCACTGCCCTCCTTTCCTTTTGTTGACACCATCAACAACTATCGTAACTCCAACCTTGTCTCCTCTGCTCTATTCATTGACCTCTCTAAAGCTTTTGATATGGTGAACCACTCTTCCCTTATTAACATCCTTGAATCCCTGTCATTTGATAACCTGGCTATAAAATGGTTTACTTCCTATCTAAGCAACAGACAACAAGCCGTTCTTTGGGACAATCATATCTCTTCCTTATTGCCTGTTTCTATTGGAGTCCCACAGGGCTCCATTCTTGGGCCACTTCTCTTCTCCCTTTACATAAACGATCTTAACACTGTAATCCCTCAAGCTACCTGCATCCAATACGCTGACGACTCCACTATTATTTGTTCAGCATCTACCTCTTCAGAGCTTCTCTCTCTAACTCAAACTACCTTCAACACTGTAGAAACTTGGTTTTCTAGACGGTACCTACTCCTCAATGCTAAAAAAACTAAACTTCTCCTATTCACTCCTACCACTAGAGCTTCCCCATTAAACTTCAACATCTTGTCCAATGACACCACTATCATCTCTCCTGACACAACAACTAAACTGCTAGGAATAACCATTGATAACAATCTCACGTTTGATCAACACATCAATAACATCATCAAAACAGTTAACAAAAAAATAGGTTCATTATACCGTATTAAACCATTTCTTACACCTTCTACCAGAGCTACTATCGCCCACTCCCATCTGATATCTACTCTCTTTTAAGCCTCACCTATTTTCACTAACCTTAAAAAGGCTAACCTAAATAAACTAGCAACCTGTTATAATAGCATTGCTCGCTTTGCCACCAGTAACCCTTTCAGAACACATCACTGTTATAACCTAAAACTCCTAGGTTGGCTAGAGCTACAAAACTGTCTTATTATCTCACAACTTACTATTGCCCACAAGATATTCTACCAACCGGAGAACACCCCAATACTTTCTCAACTTTTAATCCCTTATAACAATCTTACCTCCCTTCGATCTTCTTCTAAACTTATGACCAAATCTGTAAAATCCCATAATTTACCTGGTGAGACTCTGTTCACTAATACTGTAGGTAGGACATGGAATCTCCTACTCACTGATATCACTCTAATCTCCTCCTTACCACTCTTCAAACAAAAAATCAAACTGTACTTCCAAAACCACTGGCTGTGCTGCAGGACTCCTGATTAACCTTCTTCACTCCCCCCACTCAACCTTAACTATATTCTGTGCTTACTAGCTATACACACTATTTCTTTTTTCTTGCTCTGTTGCTTTCCTCTTATGCTCTGACTAACTCTTCCTTTTCTCTCCCCTACCCTCTATTCCATCTTCCTACTCCGTCTCCTTACATGAATACCGTTTCTCACTCTTTTCCTCTCTTGTATTACTACATTAATCCCTTTAAATCTCCTGCTTTACCTCTTTCTCTTTGACAGATTATTGAAAAAATAAGTGCTAATCTTTAGATTATTTAATGTTATGCTATTACTGACCTAGTATAATATTTGTAAGTGCCTTAGGTATTTGTTGTTCTTATTACTAAATGTATATTCTTATTATACTTAAATTTTGTTTTGTATGTCTCTTTATATTGATTTATGTGTGGAGCTTTTCTCCCCGGGCCTCTACTGAAAATGGACATATATCCAGCTAGACTAGCCCGGTTAACAAATGTAAAATAAAATAAAATGATAATACGTTCCATGGCCCTGCAAATCAGGCTCATCAGACTGATGGAGCGGTGGATCCCCCCTTGTGGAGTGGGATAACTGTAGCTGTGTGCCACTCAGTGGGCATGAAGCCTTTGTGATTATTCCCAGTAATTCAACATATTTAATACTCAGTGACTGGCTGCAACCAGGCATTGGTTTGCAGAATGAGGTTAACCAGCTGATGTTAGTGCCAGCTCTTTTAACATCATCATCAGCATTGTGGATAACCTTAAGACTCTGGATTACAAGTCTTTCAAGCTAAAGAAGTTACAGCTCGAGATTTCCTATTTCAAGGAATATATTAAGCGGCGCCAGGTACTGAAAGGGCTTTGAACCTGGCGTTACCAGACAGGGCTGATGTCTCAGCCTTCCATGTTGAGCTCTTGAAGCTGACCAACAAGGGCTTGAATTTCTGGAGGTTCTGGTTAACCACTACCAATTTATGGTGGACACGCTAGTGCAAGAGATCAAGGATGTGGATGATGCTACCAGGACGGACCTTGATTTCCTCCGGTACAAATTCGATTACCAGCGAGTTTTCACTAGTATCGATAAGCAAACGGAGAAGTTAAAATTTTTTAAAATTAAAAAATTGAAGCGAGATGAGGATGAGTACAAGACAGGGATGGCTTAGCCTGAGCCTCCCCCCTCACAGCAATGGAACGTTCGAGCAGAAGTGAACTGCAACCTTCACAATATCTGGGCTAGTAGTGACAACGAACTGTTCAATATAGGAGAAAACCACTTCTCCTGCTTAGAACAACAGGATTTGGTTGGTACAAATGATGGAAATAGTGGAATAACCTTACAGGACCACCCAGGAACTAAGAAGCAGCGAACGACTTCAAAACGGAACCGAAGCTGTTCAGTCCCAGGCAAACACGAATGTTAGGCCAGCAGCTTATCCAAATTTTCACCAGGGACAGAAGCAGGATCGGGTAACCCAGAACAATGGATGCAAGAGGTGGAAGACCAACAAGTGTCGAGGACACAAAAGGTAACACCCAATATGGTGGTGGAAGCAATTAACTTTCAAAACCCATTTCTAACTGTAATTTGCAACCCACCTTAGGACAGCCTAAGACAGCTGGCTTACCACATGTAATAGTTGATCCTGGAGGCAACTTCAAGATTTTTAATTATTCAGAATACATTGTTCAACCAGAATTAGTTAATGCCCTCTCTAAAGGTTTGACATTTGTACCAACTAAGAGAATGGATGTTTGTCAGGTTATGATCGATTTACAGTTGTATTTACGGAAACTTAATTTAAACTTGTTTAACAATGAGTTGAATGTGAATGCAGAGCTAAACGTATCTAGTGTTTACAATCCACCCTTACATCCATTGTTGGATATTTTTGAAAGGATGTGTGACATTGACCTTAGGCATTTGTTGGTCACCAAAAGAAATAGGTTCAACAATGTGAATAATTTAAGGAGGGAAGCCTTTAACATATCAAGGGATGAATGGGTTTTGATAGACACCTTGAGGAATGCTGATGTAAGAATTGTTAAGGTTGATAAGGGTGGTGGTCTGGTGTTATTTGATCAAACAAACTACATTCAGAGAATGGAAAATATGTTTAAATTTGGCTACATACACACAGGTTTCTCTAAATGAGGTGAACCAAGCATATAACCGTATCAAGGTGTTTGTTAACTACTTGGTCATGGAGAACAGGATTGATTTAAATCTGGTAAATTACTTAACTATTGTTTCCCCTAAAACTCCTGATTTTCGGGATTCTGAAAATCCACAAATGCTTGATGGACCCTCCCATGCGCCCAACTGTGGATGGAAGGAACTCAATGATATACCCATTGGCAAAATTTGTGGACAAGTCTGTTGAAAAAATACGTATCAAGGGAACCTTTTATTTGCAAGGATTCCTGGTCTTTTTTGGAAGGAATAACCAGGTTTTTCATCCTGATTTTAACTTTGCCACAATTGACGTCAAAGATTTGTACACAGTCATCCCACGTGATGTGGGTATTGAATGGCTCGAGTTATTATTAGTAAAAAGAGGTGCACCTGCTTCTGAAATCAGTCTAGTAACAGAACTGTTGGACACAATTTTGTCCAACAACTTTTTTAACGGCCAGTTTTACTTACAAAACAGTGGGGTGACAATGGGCTCCCCAGTGGGTGGCAGTTTTGCTAACCTAGTAATGGCCTTTTGGGAGGACCAATTTGTGCACATCATAAACAGATTTAAGTGTGAGATTTACTACTACAGCAGATTTTTGGACTTTTTTTTATCTTTAAGGGAGAAGAAGGTATGTTTGAGGAATTTATAACGTACTGTAATAACACAACCGATTTTCTGGTATTCACCCATGTATTCCATATTGAAAGAATAGCTTTCCTCGATGTTGAATTAAGGAAGGATAAGGCCAACAAACAGTATTTGGTCAAAATACATCGAAGGACACATTGTAACTTTCTCCTTTACAGTAGTGCACACCCCCAACATCAAAAAAAGTCCGTAGTAAAGGGACAACTGGTCAGGGCCACAAGAATGTGTACCACAGTCATTGACTTTAGGGAGGAGTGTAGACTGTTATTGCGAATGTTTACAGATGATGCCCTTTAGACATGTTGAACAACCTAGTTGAGGAAGTTCAAAATAAAAGGGTAAATGGGCACTTTAAAGCTATTTTAGATAACGGCAATAAGGGACGAGTATTGATTCTAGGGTACCTGCTGGAGGTGAAAGTAACCCAAGGGTTAACTGCAGGTATGCTTTCATTACTACGTTTAGTTTAGATGGTGAAAGTATTAAACAGATTTTGCAAAAAAATTGGAACATTTTCCAAACAGATAAAGAATTTATAAAAAAAACTTGGACCTGTACCGAATATAGTTTATAGGAGGGGGATTAATTTGAAAAACCTCTTGGAACTGCCACCCCCCAAAGGTGATACATATTCCAGGTATATACAAATGAAAAGCCTGCTCTTAATGCATGTTTATGCAAACAGGCAACCAATTTAATATCTTGGATGAAAAATTTTCTTGTAAGGGCAGATTTAATTGCAATTCTACTATGGTTGTTTACCTCGCTTCCTGCCAGTTTTATACATTTTTTACATCGACAAGACTGAGCGTAAACGAATGGAAAGAGTGTACCAGCATATATACCACATCAGGAAAGCAAAAACAGACAAAGCTCTGGCAAGACATGTGGTTGAAAACCCTGGTCATTCCTTCACATTCAAGGTGATCAACCAAATTGAATTTGACATCAGGGGTGGTCCGTTAGGTTTAAAACTTGAGGTGAAGGAGCAGATTTGACAGCTTAGAACTAGGGCTTATAAGGCATCAGGGTTGAATGATGTATGCTCAATGGCATGAGTCTTGAAATTGAGGAGTTTAAAACATTAACAAAGTTAATACTTAGGTGAACAGACATACACCTTGGTACACTGTGTTCGTTATACACACGCCCCCTACCCCCAAAAAAGTTGCTTTTCAAACAATTGCTTTTGGAAAAATGTGGCACAAGTACACATACATTTACGATATTTAACTAAAATTTATTTAGGTTGAATAGGGATATGTAATAATTTTTTAGGCAGACAACAAACATTGATTTTAAGTTGTTTTAGCTGGCTTTTTCATGTGTTTAACATCTATATATCTATTTATGTATTTTTATATATGTACATAAGAATTTGAGTACTAATTAAATAGGAAAGTTTACCTACTTTTTTACACAACTTTTAGTTATATGCATTATAGAAACGAAAACTGTATCAGGTAACATAGTGTCATGTGAGGTGATTGAACACGTGACTGTAAATTGGGTTTTAAATATGGCTTCTATTTTTTTTAGCTAATGTCTGATGAAGTTGAGTGTATGAAGACTTGACAAAAGCGCTAACCATAAAAAGTTTAAGAATTACTGGTGCCTGCCTATTCTTTGTTGTTCAGCCCTAAAAAACTAGGGCAGCAGAGGTGCAAACCTTCCCAACCTTTCCACAGTTCTGCTGTCCTTATCAGAAGGCAATAACTTGGGCAATGGAAGCAATTGAAATGGCTTATCAGGGGCCACAGACACCACAGAGGGGATCAGCAGCAAGACATTTATATAGGAAATAATCCTCAGGCACCCTATAAAACCTGTCAGGCTTCTTGGGAGCAGAGAATCGGGGGTATGAGAAGCATTGGAAAAAGCATACAGCAAAGCAGCCAAAAACAGGAGGAATAGCCACAGGTTTAGGAGATTCCAACTGCAGCACCTCAGTACCCCTTATGGATATCATAAACATTGGCACAATCCCACTTAACAAAAAAAAAAAAGTCCATCATCTGAGTGGGTGCCCCCAAAGGAAACTTCTTCAAAAGGAACATCTGGGCTAATAAATTCCTCCTGCACTGACCCAAAGTTCAAAGCAGAAGGAATTTGAGTAGAATAACTCAGATTCATGATCAGAATCAGACATCCTCAGAAAAAAAAACCTGTTCTATGGGCTTTTTAAGGGGGGTACAAGATCAAGGAGGAGCAGAACCGAAACCCCTTGACTGTTTAATTTTTTTGTTTCTTTTTATAAAGGAACTTCCCCTCCAAAAAACTGAGAAGGTTCAGACCCAGGACAGCAGTCAAGAACAGTAGTAGGAATTTCTTCCCCAACTAAAGACTGAGGAAATCCCCTAGGCCCTTTGGAGAAAATCAACCGTGATTTCCCCGAACATCTGAGATGGATGCCTGCAATGCCTCTCCGGACATGCTACCAACAAACCTTCACCTGCTTCCAACAAGGCTACAGCAGAGTAATCAGACAACACAGCCAGGCAAGCCTCCAGGTTTGTAATGACCTTGGGAGAAACCCAGGCAGAGGATTGTCAGCAGAAGATTCCAGTCTTATCTTTTTCACCTTCTTCCCTAATGGCTAACCCTCGGGGCAGGAGATTCCTTCCATTAATTTTTTAACAAGAAGCTTAAGTCACTAGTTCTCAAGATACGAGGAAGGGGGGGTCTACAAATGGAACAAGTTGTGTGGTCATGGGAGGCTCCTATGCAAAAACGACACATCATGAAGGTCTTTATGGGGGAACTGGTAAGCAAAAAAACGACTGCAGGACAACCTCTTGGTTAACTACGAAGACCACAGCTGGAAAAACAGGCTGGAACCAACGTTTCTTTTATTAAACCAATTTATTGTATATTCCAAAAGTCACGAAGAAATAAAACAGACAAGTAGATCAAGCGCTTTCGCCCGGGCTCTCCCAGGCTTTATCAAGATACTTTAACTCAATAAATCATTTGCTTATATACCAACAATTTAATTGATTAATTGTTTGATTATTTAATTAAAACCATTTTTATTGTTAAGACCATTTTAAAAATATGTTTGTGCTTAAAGCTACCTCCTTTCATAAAATGTTACGTGGGTACAACCTAAAGAATGTATGTATATCTGTGTGTTGTAAGGTCACTTTGTGTGTTCCAAATACTTGATACCTATTGGTACAGCTTGTATAAAACCTCTTGCATTTAAATTAAATGATTCTATGTTCCTTGTCTTCTTAAAATAAGTTAAAATTGCTAACAGACTTTTTTACGGTACTGTGCAAACCTGATTTAGTAATAAAACTTCCTTCTTAAATTAATAGTGTTACTGTGATTTATTGTACAATTGAATTTTCTTAAATTACGTGGTGCAACACTGGCATTTCATGGACTTGTACTTGGACATTCCTATTACAAGTAAGGTACTTTTTTATTATTGTTAAACTAATATAGCTTCTGTATTAATAAATATTCTCTTGTTCTGCTTGTTTTTTTATATGCTGTATAAATAATTAAAATACCATAAGTAAATAAATATTTCTTTTATTTATAAAAATATATCATTTATTATTATATAAAATGAATCTATAAATAAGTAAATACTTGAATAAATAAATAGTCAAATACTATGTTTCAATTTGATATATATTTAAAATATATTTAAAAACTTAATCTTTTTTATATAATTAAAATTCATTTTGTATTTAATTGTTTTTTAATCGTTTTTCTAAAAAACCTGGGATAAATTTCAGAATTTAAAAATCCTACTTGGAACTTTTATGAATTCTAAATTCCAATATAACCTTTAGTTATCATTATGTTTTGTTTTTGCATTCTTTTTTTATGTGTTATAATTTAGCCCTTCTTTGTTTCAAAACACTACTTATGCTCACATGCTCATTTAACCCTGGTATTTTTGATGCATTTAATTTGATTTGCCATACTAATTCCCTATATTCTAGGGACGTTTCCCAGTCACCCCCTCCAATATCATTTTTCACTTGTTCAAGAACTAAGAATTTTAAAGTCATTTCTTTACATACTAAAGAATGTTTATAGAATGCATTTGTTTCTTTTTTACTTCTTATTTCGTATAAATGTTCATATACTCTTCTTTTCAAGGTTCGTTCTGTTTTTCCTACATAAAAACACAAGCAATGTTGGCATTTTCCTAAATATACTATGCCCTTCGTATTACAATTGTAATGTCCTAAGGCATATAATCCAATGTTTCTAGATTTTAAATATAATCCTGTATCATTAAACATATAAGCACATTGCTTGCAGGCTTCGCATTTGTAAGTGCCTCTCATTAACTTTGTATTATTTGTGTTGTTGATTATTTCTCCTTCAAAGAGATTTTTGAGATTGCTATTTCTCTTCCTAATAAAATTTGGCAATTTTGGAATTAATTTATTAATCTCTGCATTATTAGATAGCATTGGCCAATATTTAATAATGGTGGCCTCAATTTCCTTACTATTATTATTAAAGGTGTATGCAAATGCCTGATTTTTATGGTCTTCATTATTTAAAGTCTTATTATTATTTGTATTGTTCATTAGTTCTTTACTAAGAAGTGGTGCATATTGTTCTTTTCTTTTTGTCCAGATTTCATTGGCCAATGTATTAATCAAGTTAATAGGATAATTTTTCTCCAAGAAAAGTGTTTTTAAATATTCTACTTCAGCTTGAAATAAACTATCTGTATTACAAATTCTTGAGGCTCTAATTAATTGGCCTTTTACAATATCTTTATGGGGGAATCCATCTCCCACACTGGCATTTACCCTTCCTGGATGACCCTGACCTCAAGGAGCACTTAAAAAAAAAAGCGTTCAACTGGCAGAAACGGATGCAGGACAACAGACCTACAGTGAAAAGATATGTTCAGAAATGGGTTGCAAAGAAGAAGTTCAGTTTATAGTAGGCCTGAACTTCACCTTTATGCCCTATGCTACACATACCTCCCCCATCTGTATGGATTTTTGCAGAATGTCCAGATTTTTGCCTAATGTTTCTGTCTCTGCTACTCAATTTTGTTTTGACAAAAATCACTGGAATGATCAAAGTCACTAAATAATGACATGTACTTGAGTTTCAGACTTCCATGTTCTTCAGAAAATGCATGCCAACACAAATCCTGTTATTCTAGCAAATTTTTAAGTTTATAAGGGCAATATTTAAAATGTGTGCCTATTTTTGTTTCTTTGTCCCCTTATTATATCAGGCTTTGTTCAGATTTCTTATGCCAAGAGGTTGAAAGGTATGATGCTACACAAGGAGAGTTTGATAAACATTCGGCGTACCTTTTAAATAAGCAAAAAGCTAGTCTTTGGTAGACTGGCCAGACATTCGGCTTCCACAGCAGGGAATCCCATATGGTAATGAATACTGCAGCACTGAATGTAAGGACATCCACTGCTACCTAGGCTAAAAGGGAGTAACCACAATGATCTTGAGGGATTCCTTCCTATCCAAGGAAAATAGCCATCTTCAAGGCCTTCTTGTATGGTGTCCTGGAACAGAATCTTGCTACGTAATTGTTTGGACAGGAGGCAAACAGGTCTACTTGAGGAACTCCACACAGATGATCAAATCTTGGAAGACCCCCCCCCCCCCCCGACACACACACACAATCTAGCTTTCATTCATGAGAATCTACTCTGGTCCTGCATAGCTCGTCTGCCACACAATTTTGCCCGGACAGAATGCAGGATGCCTGTAGAGTGGGCTTTTGCTGTATAACTATAGCCCAAGCTAACAAGGCTATCTGCAAAGGGGGGTATGACCTGGTCCCTCCTTGCTTGTTGATCTGATATGTCTGTAACCACTTCAAGAGATGGTTCACAGTTGAGTACCTTGATTATGGCAAGTATATCCTTGACATTTACGTGCTAGCATCTGTCCCTGGTGTCCCACACCCCTTACACTTTTATCCCTCCTGAAAATACTACCAAAGCAAAGTCAGTGCCTGTGGTAATTAACTGCTTTGGAGCAGGGAGGGAGAGAGAAGGGGAGGCCTGGATTAAAGGATAGCTTTTATCTCCACCAAAATACTTCTCTTTTGACAAACCTAAACACTAGGATTTGAAAAGATAAAAAGGTACTGAAGCTGGGACCAAATAAATGCCAGATGCCAGTTCTCTTTCCCATGGAGTCTTGCCAGGGGTATTATGAGAATCATAGATGCCATGAGACCTAAAATCCGAAGGTATTCCCTTGCAGTGACCAAAGTCTGAGTGGAAAACATTACAAATAGATCTAAACAAAGATCCGTTTTTTCCTAAGGAAGAAAAGTTTTTTGAACTGAGGTGTCTAGTTGACATCCAAGAACACAATCCTGTGTGAGGGAGTCAAGAAAGAAAAAGTCCTCCTGGAATCCCAGTGAGAGAGCGAGACAGAGAGAGACAGAGAGCGAGCGAGATTCCTGACACCTTGAAAAGGTCTGCAAAGACAATTTGTCTAAGTATGGAAAAATGTGGATACCTTGTAGCCTGCAATAAGTTATAACTGGAGCTAGACACTCAACATTCTTGTTGGAGTGGTTAGCCCAAACAGTGAGGCAGAGAACAGATAATGTGATCCAGATGCACAAAAGCTTTGAGAAACAACTCAAGTCTAGATGAATTGGGATGCGATACTCGTACTTCAAACAGGAAGAAGTGAACAGGTGAAGTGACACTTTGAATATGGGCACCATCACAAACAGATTTAAGCAAGAAAGGTCCAGAACTGGTCTCCAAGTATTTTTCTTTGGCACTAGGAACATCCTTGAATAAAACCTTCCCCACCAGGGAAGGAAGAACTGGTTCTATCACTCTTTGGGACAGCATGTGATAAAGGACAGGTGAAAACAAGAGTCTGAACTGTAGGATGACGAATGAACCCCTGGAAAAAAGGAATTTCCTCACACTGCCATCTGTAACTGACAAATTATTTTCAAAACCCATTTGTCTGAAACAATCTGCTGCCAAAAAGAAAAACAAATGGAAGATTTCAGGAAAAAGGGGCCATGGTGGGAGGGGGTAACAAGGTCTCTTGAATGGTCAGACTCGGACTGTCCTTGGTTTTGGCAGGATGCAACCCATATAGCCAAGGCTAGTGCAGCAGTGATCAATATGAACATGAAAATGTTCTGAGCAATCTAACAGCTAAAACTCTCTCGATCATTTTGGTGAAATTAAAAAAAAAAAAAGCCTCAGACTGCTGCAAACTTGAGATGGTCAATATTAACCAGTCAATATAGTGAAATAAGAAGTTATGTACCTACCATAACATTCCATGTTAGTTGTCTTCCGTCTCGCCTTCTTTCTTGCCATTTGTGAACGGAGCCGATCCTCTGCTCTGACTCGGCCATCTTCAATAACTCGAGAGCTGTTTACTGGCTCAAGGCTACCCCTTATCCCATGATGCCTAGCGACAGCTACCCAGATCTCGTTTGAAATAGCTAATCCCAGACATAACATGAGAGAAACCAGTTTAAAAAAAAAAAAAAAAAACTGGTTTATTCCATACATCCTAAAAACTAGAATAGGTTAGGAAGAGTAAAAATAAAGAATACTCAGCCAGTGAATAAGGACTCCTCTCGATCCACTAGGATGGAGGGAGGGACGCAAGAAAGAAGGCGAGATGAAGACAACGAACATGGAACGTTATGGTAGGTACATAACTTCTTAATGTTAAGTTGTCTAGCTCGCCTTCATTCTTGCTGTTTGGGACAGCGTCCCTAGCACCTAACATCCTGGGTGGCTCAGTGGAACAGACCCTTCAGAACAGTGGAACCAAAGTCAGCTCTGCTCCGGGAGACCTATCCACCTTGTAATGAGAAATAAAAAGTATGAAAGTTTGCCCACGTGGCAGCTGCACAGATGGAATCCATGGGCAACCTAGACAGAAAGGCTACGGAGGTGGCTAATGCCCTAGTAGAATGACCTTTCGGTTTAGTTGGTAACTCTTTGTTCCTTAACTGGTAAATAAAAGTAATAGTGTGGGACAACCATCTGGACAAGGTCACCTTGGAAACTGGGAGACCTTGTTTGTTTAAGGCATAAGAAAGGAATAATTGGTCTGACGTTCTTATTTCTTTAGTTCTATGTAGGTAAAAACGCAATTGTCTATGAACGTCCAATTGGTGAAGCTTGTACTCTGCCTTGTTGCTATGATTTGGGAAGAACACAGGGAGATCTATAGATTGATTTAAATTATTTTCTGAGAAGACTTTAGGAAGAAACGAAGGATTAGTCCTCAGAGCAACTCTGTCCTTGTGAAACACCAGGTAGGGAGGACAAACACAGTGCTTGAAGTTCTGAGACATGCCTAGCTGAAGTGATAGCTACCAGAAAGAGTGTCTTCCAAGATAGAAACTTGATGGAACAGGATGCTGCTGGTTCAAAAGGAGGCAGAACTAAGGAAGTCAGGACTAAATTAAGGTCCCAAGGAGGAGAGGGATCTCTCACCAGAGGTCTAAGAAGAGATGTTCCTCTCAAAAAAAGCTTTACAGAGCTTATGAGGCATGATGTTAGAATTTGACAAACTGATATGAAAATTAGAAATGGCCGATATTTGTACCCTAATCGTAGCAGAAGCAGCCCCAGAGTGAAACAGTTGTGCTAGGAATTCCAGAATTTCGTGGACTGGGGCTGAGAAGGGATACACATTCCTAGACTCTGCCCAACAAGAAAAACATTTCCATTTTCTAGCTTAAGTTTTTCTCGTTGTAGACTTATGAGAGGAAACTAATCTCACGGACTGCTGGAGAAATGCTGGGAAGCCTGGCTAAGGTTGGAAGTGGAGCAACCAAGCTGTGAGCTGGAGAGTTTGGAGGGATTGATGCAACCCACCTGATTGATGAATCAGGAGATCTGGAATCAGGTTCAGAGTCCAGGGCTGATCGAGAAGGTAATGGTGCAGGAACGGGAACCATATCTGTCGAGGCCAGTAGGGAGCAATGAGGATCATTTTGCAACCCAACGATTTTGCTTTCTGTATGAGTTTCGGTATCAGGGGAAATGGAGGAAAGGCATAAAGAAGTCCCGGAGGCCAAACGTGGACTAGAGCGTCTCTGGGTATGTGACCTGGAAGTGGAAGAAGGGAAAAGTAGTTGCTGCATTTGCTGTTGAAGGGGGTGACAAAAAGATCGCAGCAAGGCTGTCCCCATTTGCGGAAGATAAGATCCGCAACTTCCTGATTCAGAGACCACTCATGAGGCATGAGGATAGCTCTGCTGAGCCTGTCCGCTATGACATTGGATCTCCCAGTGATGTGCGTTGCAATCAGAAAATGCTGGGAGGAAATCGCCCACTGCCAAAGTCTGAGTGCTTCTCGACACAGGGGGTAGGATCTGGTTCTGCCCTGCATGTTGATGTACCACACCACTGACATGTTGTCCCGGAAGGAAGAGAGTATTGAAGACCTTCAATGCTAGGAGCATGGCTCTCATTTCTAGGACATTTATGTGCAGATGGTACTTGTGAGGTTGCCAAGTGCCTTGGACTGTCCTGCCCAGATAATGCCCCCCCCCATCAGGGAGGCGTCTGTAGTCACTGTGGCTACCACAGGGGGTTGTATGAAAGGTCTGCCCTGAGTAACTAGTGGGGAGACCATCCACCAAGAAAGGTGCCCTTTGCATGCCTCCGTGATTAGGATCATGTGAGACATAGGTAGCTCTTGGAAAGACCACTGCGTGAAAAGCCACTGAAGAATTCTCATGTGGAAACGCGCTAAATGGAAGTAGAAGAATGGCAGCTGCCATGGAGCCCAGAGTTTGAAGGACATACCCAACTTGGACCCTATTGCTCTGCATCAGGATTTGCACTTGACGAATTGTGGACACACTTTCGAGTGGCAACCTTGCAAACATTTCCCTTGTGTTTAAGTCTGCTCCTATGCAAGTGATAAATTGACAGGGAAACAAGGCATATTTTTCAAAATTTATTGTAATACCTAGCTGGGTGCAAGATGTGATTGTATAATCCCGCGCTTGTAAGAGTTGATGCCTGGTGGTAGCAGCGAGGAGCCAGTCGTCTAGATATGGAAACACCTGGAATCCTTGACGTCTCAGGTGAGCCGTGACCACTGCCATACATTTGGTGAACACCCTGGGGGCTGTAGTGAGACCAAAGGGCAGAGCTCTGAACTGGTAATGACTGTCCCCCACCCGAAAGTGAAGAAATCTCCTGGAGCGTCTGTCCATCTTGATATGGTAGTACACATCCTGAAGATCTATCGAGCACATCCAATTGTCCTGACCCAGGAAGGGTAGAATGGACTGTAGCGTGACCATCCAAAACTTTGTTCTTTGTACAGATTTGTTTAGTCTGCTGAGATCCAGAATCGGTCTCCAGTCCCCTGTCTTTTTTGGTACCAAAAAGAACAGAGTAAGTTCTGGATCCGTGATGGTCTGCGTGGACTTCCCGAATGGCTCTTTTTTTCTAGCAGTTTTGAAACTTCTATTACTGCTTGCTCCTTCAGATTGGGTGAAACATCTGGAAGGGCCTTCTTTGACTGTAAAGGGGATTGATGGAAGGGAATTTTGTAACCTCCGGATATAATGGACCATACCCAGCTGTCTCTTGTTAAATTTTGCCAGGCTTTTGGGTACAGCGAAAGTCTTCTCCCGACTGCCTCCAGAGGTGAGCAGCCGGGCAATCCTTCAGGGATGCTGAAAGGGCTTGTCAGAGAAAGATTCTCTTTTGCCCTGGTTCTGCGGACCCCCTCTGCCATGAGGGCGGCGTCTATTATTGTTGTTTTCCCCTCTGCCTCTGGAGGAAAAGTCACTAAGTGTGTCAGGCAAGGCTCCCTGAGATTTATGGAACCACATCTTCCCACTCTTCTGACCCTTGGGGTAAGGTCTAGAGGGAGTGGAAAAATGGACTCCCACGGCAGAGAGAGTCTTGCCTTCTTGCTCACACCTAGTCAACGTGTCTTTCACCTGTGGCCCAAAGAGAAAGGAGCCATCAAAGGGGGTATTGGTGAAGGATGCTCGAAAGGGTTCCACAAAGTGACACATCCGCATTCACGCATGCCTCCTGAAGCCAACACCCGTGCCGGTGACTCTACTCACTCCATCGGCTGCATAGGAAAGGAGCCTCATGGAGGAGTTAACTACAGAATTAAGCGTTGCTAGCTGGGAAGCTACTTTGGCTTGTACTCCCTCAGCTGTAGGATCTTGAAGGGCATCTCCAAGCTCTTTAAGGAGATCCCTTTGAAGGTGAGTAAAATGACAGATAGTTCAGGGACCTCATGGAGAAGGTCGCTGAAGCAAACATTCGCTTCCCGTACCGGTCCATCATCCTAGACTCCTTGTTAGGGGGATGAACAGATGTAGAGGTCTCTGCTAATTCTTTTTTGGTGGCTGCTGCTACCACCATGGCATCAACAGGCACACCTTTAGAAAGGAATTGCTTATCATGGGGAGCTGTAATAAATTTACCAGGTCTCCTCAGAGTTGGTTCCACCGTGTCCGGAGCTGACCAAGCCTTGAGCCACTACAGACATAAGTGGGTCGAATGGAGGAGAAAACAAGGAGGTGGAAGGTCGGGAACCGAAAGCATCCAGGAATACAAACTCATCCTCGGTAGGGGCTAGGGGATTCCAGTTCCCCCTCTGCCTAAGCATTTCCAGGATGTCCGAGAAAGAAACATCTTCAGAGGGGGATCTCGGGGACCCTTCCGATTCATCTAAGTCTGTATCAGAAGTGACAGACTCAGGGGAGACAATGTGCTTCCTCTTGCACTTCTTCCAAGGGGGCTCCTCTGAGTGATCAAGGAAGCCTCGGAAGAAGAGGAAAAGTACAGTTTTGTACCTACCATAAATGTAGATGTCCGATAGATATGCAACTGCAGTCATAACATATGGGTTTGTCCTGCCTCAGGCAGCCTCGGTCGGCCGGATTCCAAAGTCTGGGTCCGACGTCGGCTGATGTCGCATTTCTCTCCAACGTCAGAGTGGCTGGAGTACATAAGCATCAGCCAACGCCATTTTCTTCAGTGTTTCTTGCCCCAGATGCCAGGTGCCCTCCAAGGAAGGCTGAAATCAAATTGGAAGACAAAAACAGGATTCCAGACAAATGAGCAATAAACAGATACACCATAACAGATATCCCCAGCTAAGATAAACAGGGATAGGAGTGGACCCTAGGCATAGAGGGGTATGGAGGGAGGGAAAATCTGACTGCAGATCGGACATCTACATTTATGGTAGGTACAAAACTGTACTATGTCCTTCAAGAATGCAACTGCAGTCATAACATATGGGTAGAATACCATAGCTTAGTTGGGGGAGGAGGAATGCTCTAGGAAAAAGATGGTGTGGCAATCCAACCCTGCAGGACTGCCGAAGCAAAGCCTGCTCTGGATCTGGAGTATAGAGGGAGATTGTAGTGTTTGGAGAATGTATGCACGGAGCTCCATGTAGCAGCTTCTAGAATGTCCTTAGTAGGCACCCCTCTTAAGAATGCTGTAGAGGTGGCTGTAGCTCTGGTGGAATGTGGTCTGACATTGGCTGGAACAGTCTTTCCATGAAAGGAATAACAGAATCTGATGCAATGTCCAATCCATTTTGAAATAGTCTGTTTTGAAATTGCTTTTCCTTGGACTGCAGGGACGTAAGCTACAAAAAGTTGGTCAGACTTTCTACTGGTCTTGGTTCTGTCCAGGTAGTATCGAAGTTGTCTGTGAATGTCCAAGGTATGTAACAGTCTTTCCCCCTTATTCTCAGGATTGGGGAAGAAAGCAGGCAGATGAATAGCTTGATTTAAAGAAACTCTAGATACCACCTTTGGCATAAAAGTAGGGTTGGTCCTTAATGAAACCCTGTCTCTGTGGAAAATTATGAACGGTGGTACTGCCATTAGGGCCTGTAGTTCCGAAACCCTTCATGCTGAGGTAATTGCCAACAGGAAAGCTGTCTTCCATGAGAGAAATTGCAAGTCAACTGAAGCTGCTGGCTCAAATGGAGGTAGAGTCAGTTTTTCTAGGACAAAATTGAGGTCCCAGGCTGGCACTGGAGCCTTTCTTGGTGGCTTAATGTTCTTGATTCCCCTGAGGAATTGCCTTAGCAAAGGATGTGAAAAGACAGGCGGATCAGTGTTATATCTAGCTGAAATAGCTGATGCATGTATCTTTATGGAAGAATATGAGAGACCATTCTTTAGCATATCTGCCAAATATTCCAGGATGAGTGGGATGTTCAATAATGATGCATCATGTCCCTTGCTGGTATTCCAAATGCTGAATCTCTTCCATTTTGCTAAATGGAGCTTTCTGGTGGATGGTCTGCGAGCCTCTGTTAGTATCCGCTGAACTTCCTTAGAGAGATAGGTTGAGGTTATTCATGGGATCTCCCAGGCTGTTAGCTGCAGTGTCTGAAGGTTTGGATGCACTGTTTTGAAGTTGTGTTGAGTCAAAAGTAGATGCCATTGGGGAAGAGCCCACTTCTTGGTGTGACATATGCTCCGTAGTAGTGGATACCAGTGTTGTCTTGGCCAGTCCGGAGCTATTAGGATCCCCTTGGGTCTCTCTGCTTTGATCTTTAGTAATACTGAGGTCATCAGTGGCAGAGGTGGGAATGCATAGATTTTTAGGAAGTTCCAGTTGAATGAGAGAGCATCTATTTTCCAAGCTTGTGGATGGTATGTCCTTGAGCAGAATTTTTGTAGATGATGGTTGAGGTGAGAAGCAAATAGGTCTACTTCTGGCCTGCCCCATGTCGAAGTGAGCTGTGTGAAGATCTTCGGATGTAACCTCCACTCGTGTGGATCTGTGAAATTCCTGCTTAGGCTGTCCGCCAGCACATTGTCTTTGCCTGGAACAAACTGGGATTGTAACTGAATGTTTGGGCTCAGTGATTTTTCCCAAAGATGCATTGTCAGTCTGCAAAGGGGGTAAGAATGGGTGCCCCCTTGCTTGTTTATATACCACATCACAGTGGTGTTGTCTGTCCATATCAGTAAATGGCCTTGCTGAAGTTGGTGTTGAAAGGCCTCGATGGCATGCATTACTGCCAGCATTTCCTTTTGGTTTATGTGCAGATGTGTTTCTTTTGGAGACCATTGTCCTTGTATACACCTGCCTTCCACATGCGCCCCCCCATCCAAGGTCTGAGGCGTCTGTGGTCATGGTCTGTGTTATCTGTGGTTTTTTTAATGACATACCTGTGTTTGCCTGGCTTACCGAGGCCCACCATAAGAATTCCTTTTGTAGGCATGGAATGAGCGGTATGGTTGTCTCTAAGTTGTTGCTGTGTTGAGACCATAGGCTTTTTAGGTACCATTGAAGCTTTCTCATGTGTAGTCTTGCTAATGGAACCAGGAGAATGCAGGATGCCATGTAACCCAGGGCCTGTAGGAATCTCCTTGCAGTCATCTGGGTAAGTTTTGCCAAACCTTTGAAATAATGAGTTAACTTCTCTTGCTTGTCTTCTGTTAGGTAAGCCATTTGAGAGGCTGTGTCTAATTTGTCTCCTAAGAAGATTATTTGCTGGGATGGCTGAAGTCTTGACTTTTGGAAGTTGACTGTGTATCCCAGAGCTTGAAGTAATCGTATGACATAGTCCAAGTTTTTTGTCAACATCAATTTGTCATCCGCTTGTATGAGGCAGTCGTCCAGGTACGGGTAAATTTGGATCCCCTGGAGCCTGCAATGAGCAATTACTGAAGCCAGGCATTTTGTGAATACTCTGGGGCGCAGTAGATAAGCCAAATGGCAAAGCTGAGAATTGATAATGCTCTGGCCCTGCAAGAAATCTGAGGTATCTTCTGCAGCTGTGTCTGATAGGGACATGCAGGTGTGCCTCCTTGAGGTCCAGAGTAATCAGCCAAGACCCCTTGCCCAGCATGGGAAGGAGTTGCTGTAGAGTCAGCATTTTGAACTTTGGTACTATGAGAAAGGTGTTTAATGCGGACAAATCCAGTACTGGTCTCCATTGAGATTCTTTTCTTGGAACAAGGAACAGTCTTGAGTAAAACCTCTGGCCTTGTTCTTGTTGTGGAACTCTTTCTATTTCTTTCAGCCGAGGCAGCAGAGAGATTTGCTTGATAGCCTCTGCCCTCTGGTTTTGTGGTAGGTTTGGCATGCCTTGTTTTCTTGGTAAGGTATGAAAATGCAACCTGTAACCTCGGTCTATAATGTCCAAAATCCATTTGTCCTTTGTCAGTCTGTGCCAATTGTCTGCAAACAGAGATAATTTCCCGCCCAAGGGAGCTTCTATTTGTTCCCTGGTAGGCGGAAGTAGAGGAAAGTCATTGAGATTGTGGCTGTGGGGCAGGAGAAACCCCTGTGTCACTTCTTTGGTTTACTGGCTGCCATTGTCGTCCCCTGTAAGGACCTCTGTATTGTCCTCTTCCTCGGCCATGTCTGTTTTTACCCCTTTGAAATTTTTCAGGATTAGGAAAGGACCAGTTTTTTGAAGGCCAATTCCTACTAAATCTGGGGCGTTGAACCTGGAGGAAATCTTTCACCGTCTGAACTGATTTTGCTTTTTCCTCGATGGACTTTAACACATCCTTAGCATTAGCACCAAAAAGCTTGTTATTTTCCAAAGGTGCATCCAGAAGTTTTGCCTTTACATGATCTGGTAGAGGTTGATCTTTTAACCATGCGTGTCTACGAATGACTGCCCCTGTCATAGCTGCCCTACATGAAGCTTCCAGTGCATCATATCCACACTGCAGGAAGTGATTGCTTACTTGCTGAGAGTTATGTACAGCTTCCTGCAAAGACTTCCTGTCTAAAGGATCAGGAGAGGCCAATGTTTTCTGTAAATCTTCTAACAGGAAATCCTGATATTGTAACATATGAAAAAGGCAATTCAAAGCTCTCAGATAAATTAGTGGAGGTGTAAACCTTTTTACCCCATCTCTCTAATGACCTAGCTTCCCTGTTGGAGGGCAAAGGATTTTTAGAGGTGGAAGCTGAAACACCTTTAGGTCCCTGAGAAATAGTTTCCAAATCAGCAGTATGGGCCCTGAATAAATGGGAATGTGTTTCTGGGACCCTGTAATACCTGTCTGGCTTGGCTGGAGCAGGAGGAAGAGAGTCAGGGGTAACACTAGAGTCAGTATATAAATCATCCAAAACATCAAGCACAGGAGGAATAGCTAAGGGCCTGTGCTGGGGCTTTTTAAGGAAAGTTCGAAGGCGCTTTCTGGAATCAGAATATTCCTGGCCTTGCCACTTGAAATGTTCCCTCATGGTATGCAGAACTTCCCCAAAAGAAATATCCTCAGGAGGGGAGGCCGAGGGGATGGAATCCTCTGCATCCGAGTCCTCATAGGTCTGGAAGAGCTCTTCCTGGCCAGAGTGGACAGAGTCCACAGAATCTTCATCTGAAGGAATAGGGTCAGAGGGTTCAACCCGGGGCCTTTTATCAGAAGAGGCTGGGATCCTCTCTCAGGATGGGCCTGTGAACCTCTAATCATAGAAATTAAGTCAGCAGCCATAGTCATAATTTATGTCTCTGGAGTAGGCTGAGGCAAGGCTTTAGCAGAAAGATGCTTGGTCTTGCTGGCTGCCTTAGCCCTAGTGTAGGCCTTAATAGACATGGCCATAGGAGGCCTGGCAGCTCCACGTGCAGGAGTGACCTTATCTACAGCAATGGTCTCGGGCATTTACTTGGTTTCGGTATCCGGAGGAAAATCAATAACTGGCGTCGGAGTGATATCCGGAATCGGAGTTGTCGGTAATGCGGTGTCTTCGGTTCGGAGCGGTGGAATAACCGTCTCTGGAGGAACTGAAGCACTCGTGGTAGGTTTTGGCGTGGAGTCGGTGGTAGACGCGGGCCGAGGATGTCGGTCCCGGTCTTTTCGTTTCTTGGGAGTTTATGTCGGATGCTCCGACGGCATTGTATAGGCAAATTTTTCGCCGAAAAAAATCTTCAGTGAACTCCGCCCGGCGCCTGAGAGTGCGCTTGTTGAAGCGAGCACAGGCTACACAGGCCGAGACGTCGTGGTCTGGGCCAAGGCAAGGTAGACAGTAAGAGTGGAAATCCTTATGAGGTATTTGTTTACCACAAGAAAGACAATTGTTAACTTTTTCAGTAATTTCTGACATCGGCTGAGGCAAGAAAAGGTCCCCAACGGGGTACTTAGCTTTTTTGATGACTTTGGAATCGAAGAATACAGGAGCTGACTGACCGGCACTTGCGAACTGCTTCTGCTTCGGGCACCGCGCGGCAAGAAAGACTGGAGAAAATGGCGTCGGCTGATGCTTATGTACTCCAGCCGCTCTGACGTCGGAGAGAAATGCGACATCAGCCGACGTCGGACCCAGACTTTGGAATCCGGCCGACCGAGGGCTGCCTGAGGCAGGACAACCCATATGTTATGACTGCAGTTGCATTCTTGAAGGACATCACCCAATGGGGTGTCCTGGAGTATCGGGTTCCCTACGCTTGGGGTCTGGAGGAGGACCAGAGGTTGGCACAGACACTACGGGGGATGGAGCCGGTGGGGCTGGTAGTGGAGCTGACTCGGACAGCACACTCCGCATGACCTCAAAGGTGTCCCAGCCTCGAGTCAGAGAAAGCTCCGGTTCCGAAGAAATAGAAATCTTTCTCCGCGCTGAGGGGGATGGCTCCGAGGTCAATATTGGAGCAGAGCTCACCTGCATCGATGCTCCAAGAGGGAGAACGGGGTCGGACAAGGGTCAGATGCCACTCGCCCCCTCGGAGCCGAGGGAGCCCTGGCATCCAGATTCCTCGATTGAAGGCACTATCGAGGGAATCGGAGCAGACATTAGAACCAAAGGAGATATGGTTATCGGAGCCGACGGTTCCACTACTCAAACCCCAACGAACTCTGGTTCCGAACTCAATGGAGTCGGAGGAGAACAGAAAAGGAGGTGGATGGAGCCGATACCTGTTGAGGAGGGCTAGACAATAATTTAGCTAGTGCCTGTGATTTTAGCAACCTACTTACTACTCTCTCCACATCATGATCTGACAGCCTACAGGATCGAAAGGAGTGTGAAGAATGGTGATTAAAACTAAGAAAGGTAAATTATCTAATGGTTTTATGGAGTATAAGAATATATTTCTATACAAAAAATGTGAAAATACAAGCCCGAGCCAGAAAACGACACACTCCCCAAACATTCTGGTACCATTTGGACAACAGGAAGGTCACAGACTCTTCCCATGAAAAAAAACAGAACTCATGGATACTGTAAACCCTTGGTGCCCTGATACCCAGAAAATAGCATTCTAAAAGGAATAGATGAGAACACGCTGAAGGTGAACAGAAGACCCCACTTTCTGGCTTGTGAAGAGGACCTAAACTTTATAGCTACCCTGCAAAAAATTATTGATCTTTTAAAGATGATACAAGTATCATATCAAAACCCTAACCAAAAATATAGGACTTCTGTCATTGTCTGGATACTACTACAAAAACCCTGGAAGATTTCCACATTTGGCACAGAATCTAGCATGCATCCTTTAAAACTTTTCACATGGAAAAATATAACCAAACTGCGTATGAAAGTCCAATACTAATACTCTTGCAAGGGGTGTGGGCATAAAAAAGAAAATCTTCCCAGCCACTCCAGCTCACTGTAATGGCATTCCATCACAAGTGGTATCACAGCACTTTTTCCAAGGGGAAATTGGTCATAGTAAGGAATTTCTGTAAGTGGCTCACAATGTCAAGAGAATGCTTTGCAATAGATTAACTTACACAAGAATATACTTTTCAGGCTGGTATTGAGCTGAAAAATCAAACCCCTACAACAGTTTTTTCTTCATGTATCTACTGCAATAGCTAATGTGTTTAGTCAGCAACAAAAAAGGGAGACAATAAAAAGTCTTGCTGAGAAATAAGAAAGTGTAGAATTAAACTTTCTTACATTCAGTAAAAAAAAAATAATAATAATAATAATGAACTGCTGTCAAGACAGCATCCCAGGTATGCCACAACTAAGCACACCATTTCCAGTTAAGATGCACAAGACAGGGCTGCTCTGGAGCAGAATGACTAAGCAGCATGGAAATAATAAAGCATCATGTACATGCAGCATCATATAGCTTCTTGCACGGTTCAGGAGTAACCAGCTAATTTTTTGCAGGAATAGAGCTTAATTCAACAGTTTTCAGCCCCATACATGCTTGTTTTAATACTGCACTGTGTAATGTTTGACAGTGTAAAGGGCTTTAAGTGGGCATAGAATGGCTGGGCTACAATTTACTGTGACACTGAGATGCCTACTTTAATACATTAGAGGGAGTTTAACTGGTACAAACAAGAAAGCAACCCTCAACACCATTTTCAAAACAGAACACCATTACTTCATACTGTCTCAGCAAACTGGCACAAATGTGACAGTGTCTGACAATCTTCACTTCATATGCATTTCTCTTATGGAAAAAAGTACAAAAATGTTCTTGATCCATGTATAGACACAGACAAAACAGTAGTTAAGGGGAAGGCCAAATAAGTTTTATTTAATTTAGTTTAAAAAATCCAATTTTTCACAATGGGATACAAACTTACTTTAATGACATTTCTAAGAAATGATGCAACAAAATGCCTTTCCTTGATTTTAAGCCTGCAAATTATATTTTTTATTCACTACTATATGGCACTTCAGGGCCAACACATTTCTCCTAGATCAAATCAGTAACAGTGTTCTCCAGTGGTAAAAATATGTACATTCCAAACAATAACAGACACACCCCACACTTACAGTTTTAGTCATCTGTTTGGGACCCCCAGGACTTTTAAAATGCCCTTTATAACTTCTCTCCCCCACTGTAATCAAAGTACAAAAGGCCAATGTGGAGTATGCATTTAAACTAGAATGCCATCCATCAAAAAAATTCAAGTACAAACAATGTGCAAAGCCAAGGCGGCCAGCATCCTTGGCTACTGCCAACCATAATAAAGTAATATTTTTACTTTCACTCAAAACAGGCTGCAAAGACAGCAAAACATACCAAATGGGTTTTGTTTCTGTAAACATGTTAATGCGTGCATGGTATCAAAAGACATGTGCTACTGATTTTAAGGCCTGTATATTTAAAATTAAGAATAAGCCAGACTTTGGTCAAAATAGGCAATTTAAATTCTTGGCTCATTATTCAGACAGTTCAAACTGGGTGTTCACTATGATGTGTAAATATATTCGGTTATCAAGAATGTAACTCAAGCACCAGGTCCTGACACCACAACTGTCAGAGTTTAACTGGATGGGTTTCATCAGAACTCCAACCTAGGTTGGGAGAGAGGCACAACAGACTAGCTGCCAATTTTATGTTCCACTTGTTAATGTGAATCAAAGTGCAACAGGGAGAGCATACACAAACTATTTAAACAGGCAACTGGTAATAGGCTTGCAATACAAAACTGGAATCCTAACTTGTCAAACTCTTCTTAACAGGAACCGTGTTCCTAATTTTACAGGAAAGACTGTGCATCACAAAGGAAAAATGCATACATGGTAACATAAGACAGAAATTTTGGGGAGAGAAAAGTTCAAATCATGATAACCAAACAAATTTCTACAGATAAACCCACAGTCTACCGGAGAACACTGAATGAAGACGAAGAGCCAACTTCCTTCATACAAGTTCCTCTTAACAGGAATAATGTAACTAACTCAACAAGAAGGGTTTCAACAGGATGTCCTTGAGAAGCCTGCAGTACCAAATCTCAAAGCAGCAAAAAAAAGTAAGTATAGAATGTCAGTCAGCAGTAACATCACATTTTGTAAAAAAAACTGTCAAAAATTCAGATACAGTTTTGACTGGAGTTGTCGTAGTTCTTCTCAGTAGTGCATCTACAAGAGCTGCTCGTCTTGGTCTTCATTTACAACAAAATATACAGTTTTTCCTCTTAAGAGCTGCCTCAAAATAAAAATCATACTCAGTACCTTGTGCAAAGTTACAATTCATCTTGTGAATTGTCATGTGCCTTTTGGAGTACTGAAGTCTTTAGTTGTCACTTTTTATAAACAAAATAATAAAATCTACCATATGGCAGTGCAAAATACATAGTCTTTTATAAAAAAACTATAATTTATAACAGTATGAACATGAATTTACACATATTACAATATTTACAATTAAACACCCTTTAAAAACCTAGTATACAAGGCCTCTTATAATACACAAATGTAAAACTTGCAGTCTAAAAATGGTATGGCGTTCTGTTGCAACTCCTCCAAGAAGTGCTTCTTTTTCAAAATTAAATGACTCTTACCAAGGACAAAGTCAATTCTGACTGCCCTGAAATTAACTTGTCACCCCTGAACCTTTAGTAGTGTCTTGAGGTGGACCGCAATTAGCTCCCTTCTTCTGTCGGAATGTTGACCTGTGAGACCCACCCAATGGCTCGGTGGTTTGGGGAGGACACTAGGAGAGGGTGGGTCACTGAATTTTGCTCCCGCATAGCTATCTCCTTCTTTGGAATTAACACTGGGTAAAATGCTTGATTTCTTTACATATGCAAAACTGTCATTTGCATTGTCCAAAGGCTTTTTCACATCTTTTGTATGCACCTCAGAAGAAACATGCTGATGGTGACTAGTTTCACTTCTCAGCAAGCATGGGCCCTTTGTTAATTGCATACTGTGCCTGTTTCTTTGTCTGCTGCCATTGCTTGGATGCTCCAATTTATGTAAGTTGTGAACAGGCTGTCCATGAGGATGTTTTTCTGACTTCATGGTCTTTGATTTCAGCACCTGATGTGAAGAAAAAAAAAATGTTATACTTAGAAGTTTAAGATCCGCTAACTTTTTCTTTCAAATTCAGGGACGCAAGCTCATGTCTGTTATTTTTTTTAAAACTGAGTAGTTCAATCCTCTGGCTGCAGCCTCTCTCTACAAACAGATAGTTTAAAGGAAGCCTTAGAAAAAACAACATAGCACATGCGGAGACATTAAAAAACTTTTCATATGCACGACCCAACAGCACCACCTCCTCCCGTCGCGTTCAAGTGCGCACCCACCCCCTGGTATTGGATATCTTGCCAAATTAAATCTGTCATTTGACTCTAAAATGTATAGGACTTTGCTTTGTATCATATCTAGAGCTCGTTACGGGATAAAGTCCTTAACTGTGTAAACCCTGTGTGAAACTCTCAGTTGCCTACCATGTTCTATAAATGTTTGTAACCTTACTGAAGGCCGTAAACTATGATAATTTGTAAATGTTACTAATGTAATGTAATCTACTAACCTGAAGCTTTTCTCCCCGGGCATCCGCTAAAAATGGACATATATCCAGTCAGACCATCCCAATAAACAAACGTAAAATAAAAGTGTGTGTGTGTGTGTGTGTGTGTGTGTGTGTGTGTGGGGGGGGGTTACAGATCAGTGTGTGTGCAGTTGCTCACAACAGGAGCAGCACCAACAGCAGCTTCAAGGCAGAATATCCAAAACTGTAGCTTAAGATTCCACTATACAGATTTCCATGCATCTGAAGAGCAAAGAGTAATTTAAATAAGCTGCCATGTCATGTAGGAATAAGATAAAGCACAATGCTTTACTGTTAAAATTCAAACAAATCAACATTTCAGTGGTAACAGTATTCTGCTACTATACAGTACTAAAAGTGACATACACACATTCAGAAACAAGAAACAGAAGTGTTATTCCCTTTGCATCTTTGTATTCTGAGCCAATTTACTGCATCAAGACTACTATTTTAACATGTTTCACCACAAAATGGCTGCCACGGGACTCTGCATACTAACATGACCTTGTTTCCTGCTCAAATGCCTGGTACAAGAATGAAACTAGACTGTAAATAGAAAGGAAGTAGTGAGCCACAGACATCTTACAGTTTCTGAAACCTCATCATACAAAAACACAGTTAGCAGTTTCATACCACACATGGAGACTTCAAGTCCCACGAGGGATATGAAAGTGCTTACTATGATTTTGTAATAATGAAGATGGTGTAATTAAGGTTTTTACAGTACTACTGCTACACTGACGTGGGATGGGGTGTTCTTTTATCCTGAATTTGCTCAAAAATAGTTTACTTCTATACCTCCTGTCACATTACACCTGCTTTTATAATCCAGCACTGTACTGCTTCACAATAAGTACAAGCTTTCTGTTCTATATTTCTTTAACAGAGATACAATGTCTTCGTGCATTTCCCACTTCTATTGTTGCACTGCTAAAAGCACTGTTAGCATGACAAAATAAAGATACAGCTGTGTGAAATCTTACCATAACAGTAGATGTCCTTGCCTTCAGCATTGCAGTTATTCCTTACAAACGGGATTCCCTGCTGTGAAGTCCACCACCCAGCCAGTTTACCAAAAAGTCTACCATTACTTTAAGGTACACTGAAAGTCATCTGCATCCTCCTTGTGTGGGGCAGAGCATAAAGGTTACGTTCAGGCATCCTCAGAACTGATTTCCCTAGTGGGAACAGCAGTCCAAGTAAAACCAAGGAGTCTGTGAACAGATCCTGAGAGGGAAGAGGAGGCTGAAGAGAGAGCCCTGCATTCATCCACCACAGAAGTTCTTTCTTGAGACACAGGAGAAGTGGAACAGGAAATACTAGAGGATGTGCATGCTGAAGCCATACCAACTTCAGAAACCACTGGAACATCTTCATGTGGAGCTTGGCCAGAGGGAGCATCAGAATAGTGGAAGCCATGAACCCCAGGGCTCTCAAACTCCCTGGCTGTAATGGAGGCTAGGGGAAGAAGAGTTTGAAAGAAAGAAATGAGAGTTACTGTCTTTGGAGGAGGCAGGGATGCCAGCATTGGCACTGTTTGAAACCTGCAACCCAGAAAGACATGAATCCTGAGAAGGAGTCAGGGAAGTCTTTTTGAAGTTTGTGAACCTCAGGTTCTGGAGAAGAGAAATGGTAAAATTAAGATTTTGCAAAAGGACCTCTGGAGAAGATGCTTGAATCAGCAGGTCATCCAAATAAGTAAAGATTTGGATCCCTTGAAGCCTGCAAAAAGGCAATCATAGGGGCGAGGCATTCAGTGAACACCCTTGGGGCAGTAGAAAGGCCAGAGGGCAAAGCGCAGAACTGAAAATGCCAGGAAGCAGAGAAATGCAAAAATCACCTGAAAAGAGGATGGATTGAAATATGGAGATAAGTATCCTTGAGGTCCAGAGGTGCCAGAAAGGCCTGAGGGAGGAAAAAGGGACTGAAGGGACAACATCCAAAAGGAAGGCACCTTCAGAAAGGTGTTTAAATGGGAGAGGTCTAGAATAGGTCTCCAAGTACCTTCTTTTCTGGGAGCTAGAAATATTCTTGAACAAAACCCTTTCCCCCTTTGGGACATAGGCACCTCTTGAATACTACCCTGAGACAAGAGGTCTCGAAGAAGCTCTGGGAAAAAAAGAAGGTGCTCCCGAGGAGGCTGAGGAATGCCCATTAAAAGGAGGCCAGGAAATCTAGACCTTGAAGTATCCTTTCAAAATGACTGACAGAACCCAAGATTCCTGGATGATTCACAGCCAAACAGGAAGAGAAAGAGAAAGGCGATGAGAAAAAGGAATATGGCTGGGAATGGGCAGACAGACAGCACCTGGTTTGTCAGGAAAGGAAGGCTTAATAATCCCTGCAGTCTGAGTGCAGGAGGAGCCCATTTACTAACATTTTTACCTTTAGGAGGAGGGTGAGACTGCCTACGAACAAAGGCTGGCTTAGAAGGGTAGTTTTGCTGAAATTTAGGCACAGGAGAAACAAAGGCATATGCTTAAGCTCCTGTATAGTCCTCCCTTTGTCCTGAAGAGACAAATAAACCAGCAGATACTTCACCAAACAAAAGAGAATTATCCAGAGAAGCATCCATCAACTTAGCCTTAATATTATCAGACAATGGTTGAAGCCGAAGCCATGACTATCTCTGCAGAACCAAACCAGAAGCAGCAGTCTTATGATGCATCACTACATTTGACAGAATGACGGACTACCTGAGAGGAAGTCCCAAGCAAGGAAAGAGCAGAAGATTTACTCAGTCTGGAAAATCAGAAAGAATCTGACAAGCCTGAGAAAGAACAGCCAAGATATACCTAGAGATATGGGTCTGATAATAGCCCTAAAAGCTACGGTGGCCGAAGCATAAACCTTCTTATCCAGCCTATCCATGGTTCCACTGTCCTTGTCAGAAGACAGTAACCTGCACGAAGGAAGCAATTGAGATGGCTTATCAGAGGCTACAGACACCAGAGAGAGGTCAGCAGCAAGACATTTAAACAAAAAGGAACAATCCTCAGGCACCCTATAAAACCCATCAAAATTCCTGGGAGCAGGGGGCAGATAATCCAGCACTTTAGAGGCAGTGGAAAAACATCCAATAAAGCAGGCAAGACAGGAGGAATGGCCACACGTTTAGGAGATTCCATCTGCAGTACCTCATAGTACCTCTTATGGATATCCGAAACTTGGGCACAAGCCCACTTAAAAAAATCCATCATCCTAGAGATCATGTCCCCAAAGGAAATTTCCTCAGAAGGATTATCTAGAGTATGAGAATCCTCCTCTTCACACCCATAGTCTAAAGGAGAAGGAACCTGGGTAAAATAAGCAAGGGAGGCATCATCAGAATCCACCTCAGAAAAACGCAATAATCTGGGCCTTTTAGGGGAAGAGGAGGAGCAGGAACGGAAACCCCTTGAGGAGGCTTCAACAACAGTAAAGAATTAAGTGGATCCCTAGGAGCAGAAGAAACATGATTAGTTTTCCGTTTCTTTTTTGAGGGGAAATCCGTCCTAGAAATTTGAGAAGACCCAGACTCAGGACGGCATTCCACAACCACAGCAAAAACAACTTCCCTAAAGAGAAACTACAGGACCCCTCGGAAACAGTCAACGATGGTTCCCTCTTAATGCCCAAAACAGATGCCTGCAAAGCCTCGTCAGACGTCCTGCCTGCCAGATCCTCACCGGCAGATCCTCACCAGCTTCCAACCCAGACGCAGTACAAGAATCTGACAAAACAACCGGGTGGAGCCTCTGGGCACATAATAACCTCAGGAGAAACTCCCGGCAGAGGCTGGACAGCGAAGATTCAAGTCTTACCTTGTGCACCTTCTTCCCTGATGGCTGACCCTCGGGGCAGGAAGTTCCATCCATAGAGTCTGCAGCAAGAAGCTTAAAACACTGGTGCTCAAGATACAAGGAAAGGGAAGAAAGCCTACTACGAAGCATTTTGTGGACAAACACCTGACAAATTGAACAAGACCTATGGTCCTGAGAAGCACCTAGGCAAAAAAGACACTTATTGTGGTGGTCTTTATAGGGAATCAGTCTTCCACATTTGCATTTACACTTCCTGGATGACACGAACCCCAAACAGTACAAAACAAATACTGAAATTGTGAAGACTCCAGCAAAGAGTAAGCACAGGAAAGCCAAACAGAAAAACGAGGGGAAAAAAAAAAAAAAAAAAAAAAAAAAAGATGGAGGTACCAGACCGATGGCTAAAACAGCATTTGGATTGGTGGCAAAAAAGTTCTGAGTATGGTACGCCTGAACATCACCTTTATGCTCTACCCCACGCAAGGAGTGTGCAAGTGACTTTCAGCGTACCTTACACCAAGTTACTTTGGTAAACTGGCCAGATGGTGGGCTAAATGGCAGAGAATCCCATTTGTAAGGAATACTGCAGTGAATGTAAGGACATCACTTATTCTCTGTGCTGTGAGCAAGACTAGAACACTGTCTGTAAAACATGTTGCACTAACAAAAAGATCTCCAACAAGAGGAAAGAGTGGTTAACTACATGCTGCAATACTGTTTTTCAAAGCAACATGGATAGTGGAGAACATACATCTCAAACCTTAGTGCACAGGCCAAAAATAAATGGGGGAGGGGGCAAAGGCCATAAAATAGTAACACATTTTAAATACTTCGCTTACCGACAAACAATTAGTAGAACAGATTACACATTAGCATTCATTTTTTCTGAAGGATATGAAGTCTGATACTTAATTGGCTATTTTGTGATTCCAGTGATTTGTCAAAAAACAAATTTTATGACAAACAGACCAAAAATAAGAGGCAAAAATCAGGACAGTTGTGAGATATGGTGGGGAAAGTTTGATCAACACTGTGCATTATTTGTTTATAAACAGCAGCCGCTTACATAAACACCGAGGTATGGTGGAGAAAGCATCGACTGAAGTTCATGGATAAGCTTTATGACCGATAAGGCTACAATTCACTGAACTTTTAAATGTCAGTACAGGCAATACAAGTATTTTATGAATACATTTATTTAAAATAAAAACTCTGTTGTCTAACTGAAATGATGGGGAGGAAGACATACAGCACCAAGTCAAAAGTGTGTACAGGACAAAATATATAACTTCTAGACTTGAATGACAGTAACTCCGTAGCATGCTTTTTTTCTGGGTCAGTTACAATAAGCAAGCAATAATGCCTGACAGGGTGAACTCCCAACGCCGCTGGGTGGGTATTTAATTACACATTAACACACACCCTGTCAGGCATTATTGCACTTGGAGAATGGGCTCTCTGTAAAATTGTTGTGCTTTACTTACTATATTTTTATATATATTTTTCTATGCAAAATAATTCCTCCACCTAAAGTTTCAAACTTGCTATAGTATATGTTAATGGTGTTGGAGAAAGCATTAAGTGTTTTTAGTTTCCTTTCAAAACTTTTGGTTTGTTGCCATTTATTAGAGATCAAGGTCTCTAAATCATAGATTTGAGTTCCAAACTTTCATTTCATTAACTCATTCCAACATAAATCCTATTTAAGCAACTTTTATAAGAATAATTAAAACCTGTTACTATTTTTGAGCCTTTGTTCTCCCTTTATTTGTCTTATGTTCATAGTTTCATAGTATAGTACTAGGCTATCTGCCCTAGGGCATTTATAAGCCTAGCCAAAGTGTATGTGGCTTTCGCCACCCCATGTAATGATACAAAAAAGTGTACAATTTAAATTAAATTTGGTTTACTGTGCCTCTATCTAGCAATGACACACAGATGACCCCTGGGGTAAACCTACAATCACCCATCCATTAGTCCAGATTTCTCTTGAAGAGAGTCAGTGAGGGGCTCTGCCTAACATGGACAGGTATCCTGTTCCAGAGTGCGGGAAGCCTCTGGGTTATGAATCTGTCCCTCCAGCATGTCCTATTCATATTTGTGCTGAGGTTTAGATCTTTAGCTCTCGTGGCTCTGATGGATTTGGATTTTTTGAGGTGGAGCATGCCCATTAATTCTGAATTGGACATGGCCTTGTACGTAAGGCACAGATCACCTCTGAGCAGGCGGTATGCTACTGAATAGAGCTGGAGCTTTTTCAGTCTGGCAGCATATGACATATGCTGGAGACCCTTGATCCTCTTGGTAAGGTACTTTTGGGGTCTCTCCAGCTGCTGCAGGTGTCAGGTGAGGTACATACCAAATGGGGCATTGTACTCAATCATAGGCCTGATAAGGGAGGAATATAAGGGTACAATGACATCCTTTGATCTGGATGTGAATCCCTTCATGATAAGGTGGGCAAGGTGGAAGGTCTTTCTAACCACTTTGGCGACGTGGGTGTCAAATGAGAGATCACTTTCAATTGGGTCCCCAGGTCTCTGATTACTTTTTCCGTACTTAGTGGATTACCACCTATGTGGTAATTTGTGGGTACTTTGTTTTTTCCAAAGGGGATGACTATACATTTTTTGGCATTTAGTTTAAGGCCATGACTCTGGCACCAGTCGTCTGTTTCTGTGAGGCCCTTCTGGAGGATGCATGTGTCAGCTGGTGTTGTCAACTATGGCGCCTAGTTTGCAGTCGTCTGCGAACTTTGTCAGCCACAACCCCCCTATGTTTGCCTGCACATCTGAGAAATAAATGCCGAAGAAGAGGGGTCCCAAGACAGAGCCCTGTGGGACTCCACTTGTGACTGGCTTAGAGTCTGACATAGCTCCTGCTATTTTGACTTTGTGGGTTCTGTCCTTTAGCCAGTTTGCAACCCATCTTGTGACAAATGGGTTTACATTTAAGCTGTTGAGCTTGTCTATGATCCCTGAGTGGGGTATTGTGTCGAAGGCTTTTGCCAGATCCAGGTAGGCTGTATGAACTGCTTTGCCTTCATCGATGGCTCTAGTGACAGTTTCAAAAAAGTCCACCAGGTTTAAAAGACAGGATCTGCCTTTTACAAAGCCGAACTGGGTAGGGTCAATTGTCTGTAGGTCGCCGATGTCTTTGTTTATGAGTTCCATAATGATCCTTTCCATAGCTTTGCAGACTTGGCTGGTCAAGCTTATGGGGCGGTAGTTTCCAGGGTCTGTAGAGGTGCCACCTTTGTGGAGTGGGACCACTGTAGCTGTACGCCAGTGTTCAGGGACGTATCCTGTAGCAAGGCTAAGATTAAACAGCGTTCTTATGTGCGGGTTTAGCTCCTCTAGGAGTTCATGTAGCACGCAACCCGGGACACCGTCAGGTCCCATGGATGCTGTATTTTTAGCTTTGCTGAGGGCAGCTCTCACCTGGACATCTGAGATTTCAGGGAGGTTGCATTCAGCTGAGATATTTATTTCGTCTTTTGGGGGAGAGGGAGGGGAGAAATTTGCACTGAACCTGTCTGCCGGTATGTTGGCAATATCTGTGGGTTCAGTGTATTTTTTGCCGTTATGAACTAACTCTGCGCATATCCGAGGGTTTCCGCCCAGGTTTCTAACATAACTGAAGAAGGCCTTGTGATTATCTTTAGTGTCCTTAGCGATTTTTCTCTCGAAGTTGGCCTTTGATGATTTTATTAGCGAACATAGTTTTTTGCTAGTGCTGATCAGGGATGCCTTCCCTTTATGGGATTTTGCTCTGTCTTGCAGTAGCTTCCTTCTCTTGTTATAAAGTTTGTTTATGGCTGGGGTCCACCAGATAGGATGCCTGCCTTTGGTGGAAATGGTCTTGGTTTTATTTGGGATTGCATGATCCATGCATTCTTGGAGATGCCCGTAGAAAGCATTTGTGAAGGATTCAGCAGTGTGGGATGTGGTTTCCACTGGCCCAGGGGGCTTGAAGGATACCATTTCAGTCCTAAGGAGTGTAAAGTCGGCTTTTGAGAAAAGTTTCTCACTGTGGTCTTTTGTGCTGGGGGTGGAGGTGGGAAATGAATATCTTGGGTTATTAGTTTATGGTCTGATCTCACTAGTGAGGGGTATACTTCCGGTGTTGAGCATTTTGTCCCCATGTTTGTGATGATCAGGTCAAGTATATTATTTCCCCTTGTGGGGGAGGTGACTAGTTGTTCCATCGCATTTGAGTTGATGAATTCTAGGAACCTTTGGGCTAGGGTGTTGGGGCTTGAGTAATGCACCCAGTCTATGTTTGGGTAGTTGAAGTCTAACAATATGATTGTATTTGGTGAGACATTCATATCCTCCAGTGTCTTCAGAAAGGCTGAATGGAGTTCCTGAGATTGTGAGGGTGGTCTGTAGCATGCTACAAGTTGTATAGCAGTTTTGCCCACAGTTAGTTGCACATGGATGGTCTCTGATGCTTCGTACATTGCCACTAACCTGGAGGTGTGGGTGTCTTTAATGAATATGGACACTCCCCTCCTTTTGTGGTTCGGCCCAGGTTTTGGGGCCGAAATGCATGATACGAGGTATAACCTAGTAGGGCTGGGGTGCTCTCAGGAGCCTTGAACCAGGTTTCGGTTACTGACAGACATCGATGCTCTCCATACTGAGGAGTGCTTCGAGAGCCTGCATCTTGAGATTTAGACTTCTGGCGTTGAGCAGCATTACCCTTAGTTTTTTTCCTTTATTGTTTTCCAAGGTGGTGGGTTTGTCTTTTGAGCCTTGCCTAAAAAAGGCACTACGGGGGTGGCAAGAGCCTTAGCCAATATCCGGAAGCCCAGTGGTGACAGGTGCAAGCCGTCCCTTGCGAAGCAGCGTGGCATGTCCAGCATGTCATCCCAAGCAGACAGACATTGGATTCCCCTAGAATGACACCAGTAATTGAGCCAATTATTAAAGCTGATCATCTTGTCTTTGTATTGTGGCATCATTCTTGGTGAGGGCAAGATGCTGGTCAGGGTCATACCGGCCTGGGCTACATAATCAGAGAGCCTGGGCTACATAATCAGAGAGCTGCTCTATGTCTCTTTTCATGTAGTCCAAGGAGGTACGTTTCAGGTCATTCACACCGGCATGGACAATGACGGAGTCATATTTGTACTTGCTTTGGAGTGACCTGAGTACTTGTGTTATGTGGCGGATCCTAGCTCCCGACAGGCAGCTCACCGTTACCCTCTCTTTGTTCAGCCTGGTAAGCGGGACGTCAGTGTGTCTGACTATAGAGTCACCTATTACTAGTGTATCAGGCATGGTGTTTTGCTTTAAGGGCTGTGATTGTTTGGCACACTGACTTTGTGTACTATGTGTTGCTTGTGCAGAGTTTTGAGGTGGTGTTTTCTTGGATGTCTGCTTTGGGAGCCTCTGTTGTTTCGGTAAGTTTTTTATTAGAGCCTCCAAGTATGTCTTTGTGTTACTATGTTTGGTTTGCAGTTGTGGTTGCTTTATGTGAGACTGGGTTTGTTGTGTGTGTGGTTACCTTCTCCTCCTGTCTGGTCCTTCTTGTCCTGTGTTGAGAGAGTTCAGCTTCCAGTTTGGCTATACAGTTGCATCTCTCACATGTGTTTGTGTTTGTTGGGAGGAGGAGAGGGTTGTCTGTGTACATGAGATAATTGTAACACTGTCTCAGGATTCCCAGATTAACCAGCTGAACTGGAGAGGACGTCAGTAATATACCACTCGACATGCCAGAATAGTATAAGGGGGTGATGTGTAACTGGGTCAGAGAGAGGACTTTGAAGGGAAGTGGGTATTAGCACGGGTTGTAGGTGGATGTAGTGCTTACGTTAGTTTAAGGGTGCTTCACTTAAAAGAAAGGTTTTAGGAGCAAGTGCTAGGCTTATGATAAAGCGAATAGACTGATTTTGTTGAAAGTAGAGCTTTCTTAAGGGAAAAATTGAAGTGTAGACCTGGCGGAGCCAGGAATAGTTTAAGCCTGTCTATGCACACAATCGCGCAAAGCCGTGCAAACGCGGATTTTAAACGGGGAACTTCAAAAGAGCTGGAAATGGTCCAAAACGACCAATTACTACAAGCTCTTGTGCTGAGGTCACTCCTTCAGGGACAGATAAGCTGCTCAAGGCTCCCCACTCCCACTGGTGAGCAAAGAAACTTCCTGTGTTGTCCAACTGCACCACAGTCCAGAATACAGCAAAGCCTGTATACTGGTCTAAACTAGTCGAGAAAGGTGGGAAAACAAGGATTTTTTTTGTTTTTTAGTTTAAAAAGTACACAGAAATGCAGGAAAAACAGTAATAAATCACTTACACAGGCTAGCTCACTTTAGTGGGTAGCCTCAACAGTTAAATTAAACAAACTTTCGACCAAATGTAACTTTAAGTGCAGATAATGTACAATGCAAAAAAACAGGTAATAAAGCAGTTTAAACTTGTTCAAAGTAAGAAAAGGAAGGTCTCTCAGGTAACAGCAAAAAAAAAATACTTAGATCAGGAAAGTAGTCGCTTCTCAGTTCTCTGCTGCTAGCACCACTCTGCAGGACCACGATGAGCTGTTTCTGAGTAGTATAGCCAGAAAAAAAAAACGCTCAGGGGCGGATTTTAAACAGGGAACTTCAAAAGAGCTGGAAATGGTCCAAAACGACCAATTACTACAAGCTCTTGTTCATCAGAACATCCCTTTTTAAAGAGGCAAGCTAAATGCCCCACTCCCAGCTTCAGTGACTTGAAAGAGTCGCGTGAAAGATTTTAGGCGGGCAACTGAAAAGAATTCACAGCATCATTCCTTAGTAAATATACTTAGTACTACTTTTGTATCCAGCCGAAGGAAATCACAAACTCAAATTCTAGACAGCATTGGAGTCTGTGTGCATCTCTCTCCATATACATACAGATACACACACAGCAAATCACTACAGTAAACAGAATTAAGAAACAATACCTCAATTGCCTGACTCAGAAGTAGCTTAGGTGGATGTGAAAGATCACATGGCTATTTTTTCATACTGTTAAAGGCTTCCAATTTTTATACCTTTTCTTTCAGTCTTCTTCATTTAAATTAAATCATTCCTCCTCATTTCAAAAAATACTTCTTTAAATTATTACTTTCCTTATAATACATAAAGCAAACCATCCAATTCCAGTGCCGATTCATTGTTATAATGTTTCCCATTTCTCCTAGCATTACATAATTTTCTAAAAATGTCTATTCTTTCAGATAAATTTCTTTCAGACAATCTTTTATCCATCCCCATCTGTCCATGCTTCAACTGACACTGTGGATAATAGGATTTTGATTCCTCAGACACTCTTCTGAAGGCACACTACCAAGTCCTGCAGGAGGCCAGGAAACTTACAACTAGGAAATCCTACTTACCCAAATGGAAAAGATTTTTTTTTTGGTCTCTCTCTTGTAACCTGGACCCACTCACTATGGAGGCTTCTTTGGTTCTTTTGTGTGTGTGAGTTGCTCAATGCTGGAATGCTGGTTTGGACTATGCTTCTATTAAGGCCCAACTATCTCTGCTTGCTTGCCTTTTTCTCCTCCTTTAGCTACTAGATTTGAGGTAAAAATTTCTTAAAGATGTCCTTCATATTGGAGTTCAAAGGAATCCTGTTCCTCCTCTCTGGGATCTTAATTTGGTTTTGGAGAAGTTGACTCAGGCTCCCTTTGAGCCTGCTTCTTCAGCCTCCTAGTAGCATTGTTCCTGTAGACTCTGCTTTTGTTAGCTCTAACTTCTGCCATACAGCTGTCAAGAGTTGCAGGCCTTTAAGGCTTGTCCTCCTTTTTTGATTTTTCATGAGGACAGAGTGCTCTTGTGCACTAACCCTTCTTTTATGCCGAAGGTGGTTTCTGAGCACTCTCCTAAATCAGTCTATTTATCTGCCTACTTTTTTCCCCTCTCCACAAACTGACAGCAAGAGGGTGCTGCATACTTTGGACATACACAGACTACTTTGTGTTTATTTGGATTGTGACCAATGCTATCAGAAAATCTGATCAGTTATTTGTTTCTTTTCATCCAAGGATCTTTGTGGCTTGCTGTATCCAAGCAGAATATTTCTTCTTGGATTTCTAAGGCTATTTCATTTTTACACTTTACATGGCAAGAGCCTTCCTTTTTCAATTATGGCTCATTTTATTAGAGCTGTGGCTTCTTCTGGTGCTTTTTTTCAAAGGCTTAAATACTAATTCTATTCTTGAAGAAGCTACTTGGACTGCTGTGCATACATTTACCAAGCACTACAAGTTGGATGGTATCTCTAGAGCTACGGCTGGTTTTGCTAGTTCAGTTCTTCGTTTTTTTAGGGAATTCTTCTGCCCCTTCCCTCTCCCTAGTTTCCTCCTGCACTCTGGCTCTCTCCCATATAGTTAAGAATACTGTGGCAGTGAATACAAGGACATAGCTCAGTTGGGTAAAATCTTAGCATAATGCTAGATGTCCTTGTCTTCATTGCTACAGTATTTGCTCCCTCCCTCCATCCCCCTAGTTCTTTACTCTTCTGGATGTACACATTACCTTTTGGGTTCCTTAGACTGGTGCTCCTCCTGGAGCAATCAGTAAGCCTGAACGTCACCTTTATGCCCTATGTTTCACAGGGTGCATATGATGACGTTTGGCAGAGCTTTTAAAATCAGAGGTCAATTTGCACCAATACCATGTTCAAGGATTCTACTACAGGTCCCACAATTTCTTTCACTGTAAGGCTTAATAACCATTAGTTATTTCTGTAACAAAATATTGTGAGTACTCATGATTTAGAAAGAAATTTTTTTTTCTTGTGTTTATATTCTATATAAACCCTACTACTAGAATGATGTATGCTGACTTTACTAAATAAATTGTTAGTCTATACATAACTTTTGTTTCTACGGAACCTATATCTCTGTATGATATTATTTCTGGCGAAGTTTAAGTGTATTAACCCACCAGATGCGCAGTAGCAAGCCCCTCCCAAACCCCACCTGCGAGCATTTTGACTGCACCGCCCACAGTTTAATTGAAAGATGCCACCATAACACAAGGTAATACAGATCTATAAAGAGAAAACATACGCGTATTCAATTCCACCAAAACAAAAGGTAAAAATTGCACAAAAACATCAGATTATAAAGAAAAACAGTGTACGCATAACATAAAAATGCAGATGCGATTGCTGTGAAATCCTTTTTTTTATTTCACAAATCGGTGCAACAGTACAAAGGCAAGTACTGTTTGTACAGTTTTCATTTATAAACAGAAAACACGGTACACATCTCATTTTTCAATTGAGCCTTCTAAAGACTTTGTGGTTTTCTGGCAAATCATTGATGATTGCACTTACTGAAAAATACCACACATTCGACGTTGCTAAGATAGACAGCTAGCCCAGTAATGGCTTTTAGGTTTATGACACCAAGATTAAAAACATTTCCCTATTTCTTTGGCCCCCTGCTCATATAATTGGAGACTTTGTCGGTTGAGCGGTACTGTCACAATATTCTAGCTACCGATGAGCCCACACTATAATGCTTAGAGTCATTTCTGTCCACGGGCACACACTGACAAAGGGGACAAACCTGCGGTGGGTGTGATTCATGTTATATCGTGAAAAAATGTTCCTCTTTCCAAATATGTCCAAATTCGTTAGGGTCAGTCTGTTAACATTTGTAATGCTTTGTAAAAACAGGAACATCTGCTATAAATGTGAGCATGTGGTTAGGCTTCTCCGTAAACATTTTCCGGCAACACTTATGTTTGCTGATGGGGCAGAAGCATGTGTGCCCTTGTTCCAGATAACAGCAAACCTTCTCTGAAACAAACATAACTACAGGGACAGTAGGACCATAGAACAATCTGCTGCAACAATTGGGTATGTTCATACTTAGCATAATGACTAGATGGAACACCTTCAACACCATGTTATCATATTATTTGAATGGAAAGGCCATAGACATGTCATTGCCGTTGTTAATCCCCGCCCTCCCACATGTCAATCACAGTGGGCACGCCCATTCCTACACAAACTCTGTGGTGAGTTAATGCACTTCAATTTCGCCTAATTTCTTTTTGACATGCTACTGGAGCTTTTCTCCCCGGGCCTCCGCTGAAAATAGATGTGTCCAGTCAGGCTTTCCCAGTTAACAAATGTAAAATAAAATAAATAGAAGTCTTTGGAAGTCTGGCCGGACATCAAGCTTCCGCATCAGGGAATCTCATATAGTTAAGAATACTGCAGCAGTGAAGGCAAGGACATCTAACGTTATGGTAAGATTTTACACAACTGCACTGTTTCTCTCAGTTAAACTTCTCCATGTATTTTGGGTTTATAGTACAGTGACAGGAATGGACCACATTTCCAAGTCGAATTATGATTAAAGTTACATTGCAATCAGTGGGTATAGCAATTTCCGTGATTAATGCTACTTTATCTTTTCATAAACTACTATATCTAATTTTCTTGCAGCTATGTTTGAACTGCTGGTAATGGTGATATCATGTGATATAAACTTCATTCACTACAATGTTTTGTGGTGCCATACCTCTCAACCTCTTAATGCAAAAAATCTGTACAAAGCTTGAAAATGCGGGTACAAATAGGGACATATTTTAAATATTGCTCTTATAAATATTTTGAAAGTTGCTAGAGTAACATGATTTGTTTTAATATACATTTTCTGAAGGATCTGATGTCTGAAACTCAAATGTATGTCATTATTTAGTGACAACAATCCCGAGATCATCTGGGATGATCTGCCAGGAAAACAGAGGAACAGAGCAAAAATCTGGACATTCTGTGGAAATCTGTACAGTTGAGAGGTATGTGTGGTGCAGATTTCCAATACCTAAACCCCGAAATACAGAGTAGCAAGGGACACCCAATGTTTTCAAAATCCATGAATTGTCATGTTGATGTTTTCTTCGTACGCTTCAGGCCGTTATTCTGAGCATGCAGTAAACAGATCGTGCAAACTTGTTAGCTTATTAAAGAGAAGATTATTTTATTCGTTTCATCAAATTAGATACAGCAAATCTGAAACGTGTTTAGAAAATAAAACACATCATTTACCCCTTCCCCTCAAAGTAGTGCGATTTCGGAGTTGGTACATTTAATTTGCAGGGGGTGGGGTGCATAAAACGTGGAAAAAAAAATACATTACAGTCGTGTGGTGGGCGTGACCTGGGCGGGCCTTGCTACTGCCCACCCAGTGGGGTATGTCAACAAGCACTACATGCATAATGTCACTAGCATATCTGCATGACATGTCAATCACATATTATTTGCATGCTATATCAAGGCTATTTGGAAGGCACTCAGGCCACGCCCATTTCTGCACGAAACAGCAAGGGGTTTACTACAGTAACACAAACTAGACTTCTTGTTCTCCTTATGCCTTAAAACACTTTCGCTATGTTTGGATCTGGTAAAGCCAGAAGATATGTCCTACCACTGCATGTAATTATTTTTCAATGAGGCCCATACCCCTCTTCAGAATGAGAAATATATAACCTGGTATGCACCGTTTTTTTTTAAACACATTATCTAATCAGCATGAAACACTTTTCTTGTGTTCCTGTCCAGCAGCCCCTTTTAGGACCAATCACACCCAAACTGTTTTAGAACAAGACAGCAGATTAGTTTCTTTCAGCTTGGACTTTGTCCCTAGACACTAGGATCGATTTTCAGTAGCGTTTTCAGTCTTCTAAAATATTCCTTCCCGAGTTTTGTTCGCATTTGTTCATATTTTACTGCCGATATTTCATCAGTGCCCAAATATATATACATTATTTCCTGCTCAAGTTCCTTTACATCACATTCCTGTCCCATACTGGTAGTTTCTTTGTCCTGCAGCTTTCCTGCTTTAAATGTTGGTTTTGCACATTTAGCAATATCAAATAACATTAGAATAGACGATTCTTTACAAGGCTATATACATTATTCAATGCATTGCTCTATGCCTCTGGCCGGGCGTGTCTCAAAAGGGCCCCGGATCTGCCCACTTAGCTGTGAAATAATGTGACGCTATATAAACAGAGTAACGAGTTCAGATTTAATCAAGATCAAAATTTGGAAACTTCAGAGGACATCTCAAAAACTCGTACAATGCACACAGAAAATACTCTCGCACGCTAACACGAGAAAAAAAAACTCGAGTTTACGGAGAATACTACTCAAAGAACGGTATCCAAAGAATAAAAAAAGGCTGTAAAAATTAGTTGCATTGCGTAATATTCCAAGTTTTATGAAAAAAGACATTTCTCGTTACAGAGCTTACATTATGTAGGTCAATGCCCGCCCCTTACAGAAATGTAAACGTGCTGCCCCTGGAACTGTGACAACAAAACCATCTGGCACTGAAAACACTCTGTACAACGAATCATTAACAGCTGCTCTTTCTACACGTACACAAGGAACACATCAAGCAGCTAGGAGAATTCTGTTAAGACACACACCTTCCCAAAGGCTCCACCCCATTCTAATTTTAGCCGTTTCCATGCTCGACCAGCAGTTCCATTGGCTCTTCAGCTCAGCAAGACTAACTGCATCATATTTTCCTATGTCACTCAAAAAGCGGAAGGTTCTTTATACCAAGATCGTGTTATCTCCTAGACCATTCCCCACTTAAATTTTCGTGTGCACCGTTTACAACTACTATCTACAGCTTATTTTGAAACCCGAAAGCTATACATCCGTAGCGACTGCTACAGTTAACGTTTAAACACTGCTTATTAGTTAATACTATTTATAACACTACAAATCAAAGTATAGAGGACTTATTCGGACACTTACTCTGCTTCACTTCATAATACAATTGTACTGCCCAGCTCACTCTTGTTTACATTTAAAAAAAAATCTCCACAAAAACATTCTCTGCAACAAACCAACAAAAAGTGAAAAAACAAAACCAGTTCCCTTTACCTCCTTTCTGCAGTGTTTTTGGTAAACAGATGCTTCCTCGTTCCCTTTATTTGATGAGGACTCCGCCTGAGCAAGTCTTCCTCCGATGTTGTTGTTATTGTAGTGGTTGCTGTTCCGTCCCAGCGGGCTTGGTCGAAGAGGATGGGGATGGTGAAAATGCTGACGATACCGATTTGAACGGAGCCTCCTAGAGCTCTTTTTAGTATCGGTTGCAGCACCCAACAGTCTAACGCTACTGTCTAAGGCGTTTGTTGTTTTACTGTTTCTTTCTACTTTAACAAGTTGTGTTGAACCAAGAAACGGAGGAGACGAATGTGGTGGTATCGAGTCCCAATCTTCGGGTGCACGGTATACCGGAGGCGTAAAGGTTACCATGGCAGCAGCTCTTGTTTTTCAATCTTTAGACCCTCTAAAAAAAACTTCACCTTTTCCTTCCAAGTAGTGGGGGGTCTTTATAGGCGCATCAGTCTATGTGAATAATAGATGTGTATACTGTACTGTATTGTTTATCAACACAACAGCACTTATAAAAGAAACTCCAAAGTGGTGAGATGGCGCAGCAACTTCTGCCGTACACATATCACTGCGAAATATGGCGACTAGCTGCCTTCTGTGAACAGGAAGCGTACAAGCTTCATTGTTTATATAGAACATGGAACCGTGTGCCCCTCCTCCTTCTCCAACCTCCCGGAACAAATACTCGGTTAACTCCAACAAAGAAAAGTGAAAGAACTTTGTCTTCACATTAGCGTTTGTATTTTAATAAAGTGTACTGAAATTATTCTGTTCCGAATTTTGTTAACTAACTTAACTCTATCCCGTCTTTGCATAATCAGTAGACATGTAAAACGTGAGGTATTTGACATATACAAAACGTAAACAAAAGCTATTAAGTTCCGCAGTGTGTTAACAAAGAAGAAGGAGCACGGTGGTACGCTTCTCAAACGTTTTTGTTAGTGATTTTCGAAGTTTAGTTCACCCATAAATGTTGTGAAGCCTTAACATGTTAACGTAACGTATATAATCGTTAATCAAACGCACTACAAAGTACACTGTCATAACAGGAGTCAGAGAAATTCCACATACTTGTGTGTTAGGGTTTTCATGAAAGATAACATCCATAAAGGCTCCATGAAAAATACCTGTATTTAATTGTTTTTTGCTACAAGGTTTGAACATAGCTGTGTAGTGTCACGGCAAATGGTTTGGCGAAGGTGGGTGGGGGATTAGGGAGTGGACTGGAGGAGCTAGTGAAGGAAGTAAAAGGGAGTTACTAGTCGTAGATTAAAAATAACAAGTACAAGGAGAGAAAAGTTTTTACAATACCATTAAACTTGCTTCCTGGCAGAAAACTGTTACTGTACGTCTTACTCTGCTCAAGGCTTATCCGTCATTAGTCATTTGTAAAGTTTAGTGATCCAATACAATACTTCACCTTGCCATTGATGCCAAAAGAATGATCTTTACATGTTGTTTACATAAAACATCCAACATAATGTTCATAATTCCTTTAATGATCCATACAACTGCCTACTTCCACAATCACAGACAGATCAGGAAATAATCAGGGACAACCAGGGACGCATTTTAAAAGATCAATACTCTTTAACATGAGATGGTTTCTGAATAAGAGAATGTGAATTTTCATAGGTTCATACTAGGCTATCTGCCCTAGGGCATTTATAAGCCTAGCCAGAGTGTGTTTGGCTTTCGCCACCCATTTTAAATGAATTTTGCTATGCCCTTTTTCGAGGTTAGTATACTGTGCCTCTGTCTAAGAGTGACACAGAAGTGATACCCGGGGTAAACCTACTATCTCCCATCCACTCATCAAGATTCCTCTTGAAGAGAGTCAATGAGGGACTCTGCCTAACCTGGACTGGGATTTTATTCCAGAGTGAAGGGAGCCTCTGGGTTATGAATCTGTCCCTCCAGCATGTCCTATTTATTTCAGTGCTGAGGTTCAAGTCTCTCGGCGTGGCTCGATGGGATTTGGATTTTCTGAGGTGCAGCATGTCCATTAATTCCGGGTTGGACATGGCTTTATACGTCAGGCACAGATCACCTCTGAGCAGGCGGTATGCCACTGAGTAGAGATGGAGTTTCTTTAACAGGGCAGCATATGGCATCTGTTTGAGCCCTTTGATCCTCTTGGTGAGGTACTTTTGGGGTCTTTCCAGTTGCTGCAGGTGTCTGGTAAGGTACATCCCAAAAGGGGCATTGTACTCAATTATGGGCCTGATGAGGGATGAGTAAAGAGGCACGATGACCTCCCCTGATCTAGATGTGAATCCCTTCATGATTAGGTGGGCTATATAAAATGTTTTTCTAACCAATTTGGCCACGTGGTTGTCAAATGAGAGATTGCTATCAACTTGGGTCCCCAGGTCCCTAATTGCTTCTTCCGTACTTAATGGATTACCACCTATGTGGTAATTTGTGGCCACTTTGTTTTTGCCAAAGGGGATGACTATACACTTTTTGGCGTTTAGCTTGAGGCTATGGCTCTGGCACCAGTTGTCTGTTTCTATGACGCCCTTTTGTAGGATGCTTGTGTTGGCTAGAGAGTCGATTATGGCACCCAGTTTGCAGTCATCTGCGAACTTGGTCAGCCACAGTCCTTCCGTGTTAGCCTGTACCTCCGAGAAATATATACCGAACAAGAGAGGTCCCAGGACTGAGCCTTGTGGGACGCCACTTGTAACTGGTTTGGAGTCTGACATGGCTCCAGCAATTCTAACCACGTGGGTTCTGTCCTTGAGCCAGTTTGCAACCCATCTAGTGACATAGGGGTTTATATTTAAGCTGATGAGTTTATCTATAATGCCCGATTGGGGTATTGTATCGAAGGCTTTTGCAAAGTCCAGGTAGGCTGTGTGGACCACCTTCCCCTCGTCAATGGCCTTGGTGACTGTTTCAAAGAAATCAACCAGGTTTAAGAGGCAGGATCTGCCCTTAACAAAGCCGAACTGGGTAGGATCCAGTGTCTGTAGGTCCCCAATATCTTTATTTATGACGTCCATGATGATCCTTTCCATAGATTTGCAGACCAAGCTAGTCAAGCTTATGGGGCGATAGTTTCCAGGATCCGTTGAGGCACCACCTTTGTGGAGAGGGACCACTGTTGCTGTACGCCACTCTTTGGGTACATATCCTGTAGTAAGGCTGAGATTGAACAGTAGTTTTATGTTTGGGTTTAGTTCTTCTTTGAGTTCATGTAGGACGCAGCCCGGGACACCGTTTGGTCCCATTGATGCTGTGTTTTTTGCTTTGGAGAGGGCGGCTCTTACCTGAGCATCTGATATGTCAGGGGGGCAGCACTCTGCTGGGATAGATATTTGCCCTTTTGATGGGGAAGGGGGGGTTGCACTGAACCTGTCAGCTAGGATGTTGGCAATGTCTGTGGGTTCGGTGTATTTTTTGTCATTTTGGACTAATTCTGAGCATATCTGGGAATTCCCACCCAGGTTCCTAACATAACTAAAGAAAGCCTTGTGATTATCCTTAGTGTCCTGTGCAATTTTTCTCTCGAAGCTGGCCTTAGACGATTTTATGAGTGCCCGTAGTTTTTTGCTAATACTGATCAGAGATGCCTTCCCTTTTTGGGATTTTGCTCTATCATGTAGTAGCTTCCTCCTTCTGTTGTATAGTTTGTTTATGGCTGGGGTCCACCAGACAGGACGCCTAACTTTGGAGGATTGGGTCTTGGTTTTATTTGGGATTGCATGATCCATGCATTCCTGAAGGTGTTCATAGAATGCGTTTATAAAGGATTCTGCAATCTGGACCATATTTTCCACAGGCCCGGGGGCTTTGAAGGATTCCACCTCGGTTTTGAGGAGTGCGAAATTTGCTTTAGAGAAGTTTTTCACTGTGGTTTTCTGGGCAGGGGCTGGGGTCGGGATGTGAATATCTAGTGAGATTAGTTTATGGTCTGATCTTACCAGTGAGGGATACACTTCTGGTCTGGAGCAGAGAGTCCCCATGTTGGTGATGATCAGGTCCAGCATGTTTCCCCCTCTTGTGGGAGTGGCAACAAGTTGTTTCATATCATTTGCGTTTATAAATTCTAGGAACCTTTGGGCTAGGGTGTTGGAGCTAGAGTAATGCTCCCAGTCTATGTTAGGGTTGTTGAAGTCGCCCAATATAATGGTGTTTGGAGAGACCTTCATATTTTCCAGTGTTCTCATGAAGGCCGAGTGGGATTCCTGGGTTTGGGAGGGTGGTCTGTAGCAGGCTATAAACTGGAAGGCAGTTTTACCCACTGTTAGTTGCACATGGATAGTCTCTGATGCTTCGTGCTGTGCCACCAACCTGGAGGTGTGGGTATCTTTGACGAATATTGATACCCCCCTCCTTTTGTGGTTCGGTCCAAGTTTTGGGGCCGAAAAACATGGTATGAGGTATAACCTGATAGTGCTTGGGTGATCTCGGGAGCCTTGAACCAGGTTTCTGTTACTGCACAGATATCGATTTTCTCCATGCTAAGGAGAGTTTTGAGTGCGTGCATCTTGAGGTTTAGACTTCTGGCGTTGAGTAGCATTACTCTTAGTTTCTTATCCCTTGTGATACCTATGGAGGTGGGTTTGTCTTTTGAGCCTTGCCTAAAAAAGGCACTATGAGGGTGGCAAGAGCCTTTGCCAATATCCAAGAGCCCAGGGGTGACAGGTGCAAGCCGTCCCTAGCGAAGCATCGTGGCTTGTCGAGCATGTCATCCCAGGCAGACAGGCACTGGATCCCCTTTGAATGACCAATACTTAAGCCAATTGTTGAAATTGATCATCTTGTCTTCATATTGTGGCATCATTCTTGGTGAGGGTAAGATGCTACTCAAGGTCAGGGTCATACCGGCCTGGGCTACATGCTCAGAGAGCTCCTCTATGTCTCTTTTCATGTAGTCCAGGGAGGTACGTCTCAGGTCATTCACACCAGCATGGACAATGACTGAGTCATATTTGTACTTGCCTTGGAGTGACCTGAGTGCTTGTGTTATGTGGCGGATCCTAGCACCCGACAGGCAGCTCACTGTGACCTTCTCCTTGTTCAGCCTGGTGAGTGGGACGTCAGTGTGCCTGATGATAGAGTCACCTATTACAAGTGTATCAGGTGTGTTGTTTAGCCTTAAGGGCTGTGACTGTTCGGCACACTGGCTTTGTTAGCTATGTGTTGCACGTGTTTTGTTTTGGGGTAGCGGTTGCTTGGGTGTCTGCTTTGGAGGTCTCTGCTGCTTAGGCTGATTTTTATTTAGTGCCTCCGAGTATGTTTTTGTGTGTTTATGTGTTTGGTTTGCTGTCATGGTAGGTCTATGTGAGACTGGAATTGTAGTGAGTGTGTTTTCCTTCTCCTCCTGACTGGTTACGCCAGTACTGAGTTGAGAGAGCTTAGCCTCCAGTTTGGCTATATGGTTGCATCTCTCACATGTGTTGGAATTTGTTGGGAGGAGAGGGTTGTCTGTGTACATGAGGCAGTTGTAACATTGCCTCAAGATTCCCAGATTCACCAGCTGGACCGGAGAGGAGATTGATAACTGACCTTTGGACATGCTAGAATAGTATTGGGAATTCCTTTATAATTGAAAAAAGGGCCAATGGGGAACAAAGTACTCAAGGGGAGTTTGTGAGGGTGTAGTGCTTTTAATTTTTTAGTGCTGACTTATATAATTGCTTTAGTGAGCAAATGCCAGGCTTTAGAGTGGGAACAGGGTGTTTATTATGAGAACTAGATCAGTTCTAAGGGAAAAAGTGAAGAGCAGACTTTGTGGAGCCGAGAATGGTTTAAACCCAATTAAGCAGCGCTGCCCGATGCTGTGCTATGCGCAAAATCGCGCAAAGCCGCGCTAAAATGGGTTTTATACAGGGGGACTTAAAAGAGCTAGAAATTGGCCCAAAAACGGTCAATAGACTACCAGATTCTTGTGCTGGGAACACTCCTCCAGGGATAGATAGGCTGCTCCAAGCTCCCCACTGCCACTGGTGAACAAAGAAGCCTCCCTTTATCCAAGAAAGGAAATGGGCAACACAGGAACTTTCCAAAAGTCCAGAATACAGCAAAGCCTGTATTTGGACTACTCTAGGTCAGGAAAGACGGGAAACAAGGATCATTTTTTTTTTGCAACAAACAGCAGGAAAATGCAATAAATATGTAACACAGGCTAGCGCACTTGAGTGTGTAGCCTCAACAGGTAAAAGCAACAAACAGGACAAACTTTAAAAGTGCAGGTGCAAAAACAACTTTAAACAGTTTAAAACAGTTTAAGAAGCAGAAATACTTGCAGTTTAGCTAGATCGGACAGTCTCCCAGGTAGTAGCAGGAAAACAAACACTTTTATCAGGTTAGCAGTCGCTCTTTTAGCCTCTCTGCTGCTAGCACCACTCTGCAGGACCACAAGGAGCTTGGCTGAGTAGTAACAAGCGCAAAAAAACGTGCCAAAGTGGGTTTTATACAGAAGGACTTGAAAGAGATAGAAATTGGTCCAAAACGGCCAATAGACTACCAGATTCTTGTGCTGGGAACACTCCTCCAGGGATAGATAGGCTGCTCCAAGCTCCCCACTGCCACTGGTGAACAAAGAAGCCTCCCTTTATCCAAGAAAGGAAATGGACAACACAGGAACTTTCCAAAAGTCCAGAATACAGCAAAGCCTGTATTTGGACTACTCTAGGTCAGGAAAGATGGGAAACAAGGATAATTTTTTTTTTGCATTATCTAAGTAATAATTATTGTAATTATTTATTAAGTATAATCCACTATCTTTTATCCGTAAATCACCACATTTAGGAGGGGTTATGAGGGACAGAGGTAAATTCTGAGCAAAATCAGGGATGTCCCTGAAAAATAAGGGACAATTGAGAGGTATGGATCCATATCAACCATTGAGCCATATTCAAAACCAGCTCATAACATTATCATGCCATGGCACTGTTGTTAATATATGTATCAAAGTTGCATGCTTTACAAGTCAGGGTTACCACAAAGCTGCATATTCAATAAAAGCACATAGAGACCTCAGATGGATTAAATGGCCGCAGCCACGTGTTTATTGCCATTTACTGCCAATGACCTTTCCCTAATAGAAGCCAGTTATTATGAGATCATCATAACATAACATCATAACAACTTTTTCATTTTCACAATTCATCACAATTCCTCTGGGCCGCCTTACAATCTGCCAAGGAGCCATTGCTGAGCTGGTAAGTCCCCTAGCAACAATCCCTTGGGGCTGTCTGGCCTGTGGAAGGTCCAGCTAAAAAGTTCTGTGATCCCCTCCACTTACCTTGGCCTCCCTTACCTTTCCTGTCTTCCACCACAGAAGGGAGGTTATTCCTCCCTTCCGCCAGCACATCTCATCCTATTCTAAGTGAATGCCCTTCAAAACTAAACCTGCTTGCAATTCCTTATAAAAGACCCTCAAACCTTCTTCAGATAAATGAACCCCATCCTTACCATACCTGTCTGGCCACCAGACCCGAACGCCAGGGTGAGGAATGTACAACCCATTAATGTCCCTTAACACCTTATCCATAGGATTATTAATTCTCTGTCTCATTCTTTCTACAGCTTTAATGGACCTAGCCCCCCCCCCCTTCATTTTCTTCTCTGTACCATTTCTGACCAACAAATAATAGCTTGTGGCCAGTATTCATGCATGCAATATACCTCTTGTACCATTAAATCATTAGATCTTTTATTGAATGTTGACAGATATCATTACCCCCTAGGTGCAGTACAATGGCTGCAGGAGATTTAGTGCTTCTTGCTGCTTGTTGTAGAACTGCCCTAAGATGGTGCCATTGCATTCATGATACCCCAAACCAAACTGCTTTGCAAGAAGCTCATTTTCCTCTTTGGAAAGAGAAGCCCCTCCTGCCCTGGACCCAGCGGTGGAGTCTCAGAATAAATGAATGATCCACTATCCAGATGCATTTCCGATCCAAAGATGTGTGAGCTGAAATACAAAAGACAAGAGTTAAAGCCATTTACACCTTACATAGCCTTTAAAAGCATTGGACTTCCACCTGCCCATCCTCATAATGTTGGCCTGTGAAGCCCCCATTGCATGTGCATATGGGGCTGCACCTATTCAAAAGGAATGTAATGTACATCTATCTGTGTCTAGGCCACTCAACTTAATTGCCTCCTTTAAAACTGCTCTCACCTGATACTGTGTCAGAGGTTCACCTTGCTGATGACAAAAAAATGGACCATCTAACCTAACCCTATATTTGCTGTGCTCTAGTAGCATTTTAGCCACATCCCATTCTAAACCCTTTGGGGTAACCACTCTTACCCACTGACTTTTGCCTTCTTGATCCATTTTGGTTTTAGCCACATAAACCCAAGTGTCCTCCCCAAGCAAATGTACATGTGCAAGTGATAAAACTGTCCGTTGACCTTTCTTCTTGTTTGGTTGAACAATTTCAGACCATCTAAATGCTCCACAAAAAGCTAGCAAAAAGACAACCCTTAAAAATGCTGCCTCTTAAGAAGAAAAACAAACATTTGAAACAGCAAGCCACAGTTTACGTAATACAGCTGGACCTATGGGGTACCTCTTATCAAGCCTCTTCTGTGTTTATTTCCACCATCCCTTAAACATTGTCCGTGCTTGAAATGTGTTAGTTAAATCCTTCAAACCCACAGCCTGATGAAACCAATTCGAGGCTGACAATGTGCTTCTCATCCTTCCAAAAGTCCATCCTTTTTCTTTCATTACCAAAATGTAGGCCCTGATTTGGTAAGGTGGAACTGGCCATACTTGTTCCCAGTCTCTGGATAATCTGGTCTGCAAAAATTGCTGTATGCATTTATTGTACCTTACTCTTGTCCTTCCACTGAGGGCATTACACATTAGCCACCATTCTCATCTGCCCATAAAGCCCATATATGGTCTGGCACTTGAACCGGAGTAGGTTTTGCATTTGGAGCCAGAAACTGGAACCGGGTCCACTGCAAACG